>NW_017309187.1:1519-35380 GCF_000935625.1 Nanorana parkeri | reverse complement strand
TGTTAGTACTGTTATCCTTAGCATGGTCTTTGCTATTTTAAATTGACTTAATTAGGAATACTGTTGTCTAATAAATACTTCCTGATTTTATTAAATGAAAGAAATTAACGCTGAGTTGAGATGAATTAGCGCATTTAGACCATTACATTTCTCAGCAAGATATAAAGAGGTCTTGAACAGTCTTATGGATAACGGGCGGATCATTTAGAACATTTTAATTATATTCTGCTTACTCTACATATTAATTGCTGATATTTTTATTAGCTTTGATCTCTGGCTAATCTCCTTTTATTTTTCAACTGAAGATTTGTTTTTCACCAAGACTGAAATGGAAGAATGAAAGCAATGGTATATCCTTGGCTGATATACCGCACTTCATGAACTGTATTAGGCATGCCGCCCATCTTTTCCAACACAAACAAAAGCATTTATTGAGCACAAGTTTAGAATACCTAAATCTTCCCAGCTCCTTTTTAGTTATTTTTTTTTCTCCACCAAGCAGGAAAGGATTTTGTCATGAATGTTACCTGCCTAAAGTGTAACTAAAGTCCTGCAAACAAAGAAAACATCAGGAGGTAGAGTTTCTTTGGTGGAAGAGACATGCCGAGCCTGCTTCCCCCAAAAGAAAAGCATTTTTCCTGACTGGTGATTTTCTTTTTTTACTCTGGGTACACTGCATGGCTCATGCACTGTGCAGTGTACATACCAGGTCCTCGGATAGAGGCAGGTGCCAGGATTGCCAGTTGATCCAGAAAAAGCGGCAGCAGAGTTGGATGTGCTGGGGTCCGCAGCAGTGATAGGAGGCTGGACCCATCATTGTTAGAGGAAAGTGCAGTAGGATGTAGGCATCACATAATGTGCAAGTATGCTGTATAATGCACCTTATGTCGAGAGCTCATCACTACCCACGTAGGTTTAATTCTGCCTCAAGGAGGCTTCTATGGAAGCTGGCTTTGCATTTCTGTGTCCTGAATATGAATTCTACCTTGGCTACTGTCTTTTTCCATGTTTGTGTAGGTTCTTTTTCAGGTGCATCAGCTAACAATTCAAACTGTTAGAGTAATTAGCTTTCAGTAGTATTAGCCCTACTGTGTGAATTTGGTAGGGGCACCAGACTGTGAACTTCTTTAGGGAAAAGGGACTGATGAATGTTTTTATTATATTTTGTCACTTTTATTAATATATCTTATTAAGTCCTCGTCAACCTTTTGCTACCTTTTATTCCTACCTACCTTTGCTACCTTATATTATAGGGAACTATGTTATTCATACGTGTCAGTACTGTAGACAAACTTGTATTGAAAGAAATATATTTGCTGTCATTCCAGAGCTCCTTTCAAAACTGCTAGTTACTTGCCACGCTGTTCCGGAGGCTTTAGTGAATCATTGATCCACGGGTCATTGGTACCACTTGAAAATAGTTTTTATTTCCTATTTAGCTGTTATTTATAGAGATTTTGTCACCTTTAGCATTTATACAGTATCTGCTCAAAAAGGCCCCTGAGTTATTGATACTTACCTTGCCAGCACTTCTTAGCCACTCCTTCCTCTGTTGCAGCAAGCACCACAATCCCAAATGGTTTTGGACGCTAGGGGGAATGGTGACATCACTACCTCCAACATCAACCACTAGACTGGAGCACATGCTACCTCCATATACACTTCTGGATGTGTTGGGTGCCTGTGTTCCCCGCCACACACTTTGATAGGGCCAGCAGTGGGTTGCATAACACATGGTGAGGGATGTAGGCATTCAACACATCTAAAAGTGTATACAATGTGAAGATACTTAGGGAATTTTACTTTCTCTTCAATATAACGATGATTCTATGAATGGGAGCAAGAATAGGTAAAGTATCTTCTTTTGTGATTTTTATTTCAATAATATTGTTGCCAAGATTTTTTCAAAAATCGTTTTGGTGTAGGGATAAATATAAAGAAGATATACTCACCTGATCCTCTGTCCCCTGTGGCTGCTAGACTGGTCCGTGCAGCCTCTTCTTCCCTTGGCTCAGGCAGTCTAAGTACCCCTGATGTCATTGCGTCTAATGCAGGGCCATTAGGGAGAGGTGAGCAGTCACTGCCACAGGACTGAGGATCAGGTGAGTGTATCTTCTTTGTTCTTGCCCCAGGCCAAAATGAGCACTTAAGCCGTGCAGTGCAGGGGTTAAGTTTCAGGTGGGAACTATGCCAGTAGTGTCAGACGTTGTTTTTACTAACATTATTTACCTATTAAACTTTGTGTACTTCTTCTTTACTACTGTTTTGTAATATGTTAATTTTAGAGTAACTGAATATGCAAGTCAGCACTGCAGCCATAAAAGTTTTAGTAGTTTATGATTTATCGGATTGCTGTTATCTTTAGTATATTCCTTTCACCTCTCATTTGTAATTTTTTGCACCTATGGTTTATGAGAATGAAGAAGTAGCCCAGACAATAGGCTATGAATAAAAAAAAGTAAATGCGTGCTCAGTGTATTTACATTGAAACAGAGCATAGAAATAATATTTGCAAGTTATTTGGCTGATCCTGGAACCTATGGCTCTTGTAGTGTTTGAGTTCAAAGCTCATTTGAATTCACTCACATTCTAGATATATCTATTTGCAGGTTACATGGAAAATGTCCAGTTTCAATTGGGGGTTATTTAAAGATCACTCTGCTCAAATATGAAAGTATTTGCATGTAAACTGATTCTAGGAACATAGCTTACCTATCCAGTTTTCACACTTTTACATACAGCTGCAACTCTGTTAGCTTAAATATATCTCAGCTTAAGAACAAAAAAGTAATATGTTTCATCTTACCAGTCCTTAGATGTGGTGGCTGCACTTGTTTTCTTTTTGCATGCAAAGTACATTTTCTGCATGTACAGAAAAATAACCATTGGTCCTACCAGAAACCCAACAACCTTGCAGTTACCTCCGTATTGAACAATGTTATCAGCTTTCCCAGCTATCAATAGTGACCTACCCAACCCCTCTTCAATATTTAATAGAGAGGGGAAGGAGTGTGGGGTCCAAAGCAAGAGAACACTGCTCCTCCATCGATACAGTGCAGTGAGTAAGCGTTGTCTCCCCAGGGCTGGAAGTGTGTTACTAGCATGATCACAAGGCTAAAATAAAAAAAAAAGAAAGGGAAATGAATGCAGCTACTACATCTAATAACGGGTAAGCTTCAATATGTCACATTTTGAGGGGGTTTATTTTAATCCTACATCTGTCCATATCTACATGTCTGAATTACTTGAATGTGATCCTGCAAAGTCACAGGCAAGTGCATTTCATGTTTCCAGCCCTGAGCTCGTTCTAGTTCAACTGCAGCCTTGCCTGAACTGCCCTACATTTGAGGAATGTTGCACATTAGAGAATCATGTGAAGCGTAGCTGTGGTTCTGCTGGGAAGTCGTATGAATAAACTGCTAAATGTTGCTGCGTTGAGTTATAGAAAACATAGCTTGAATCACACTTACCTCATCCTAACCCTTGTAAAACTTAGCTGAGTGTTTGAAAGCTAAAATCCACCATTTAAAACCAAACAATAATTGCACACTGCTTCATACAAGAAAAAATTTGCATTTATAATTTTTTGCATTGGAGCCAGTAAAGTATTGGAAATGCGATCAGTGATCTGCTGGTGCAATGCTCTGGCTCCTGCAGATTCTCCTTCCTGCCCCTGTCTGTACCGAGGTACATTCAGTAACAGGGACGGGTGGAAGAGTGAATGGACTACAAGTGCCGTAACATCACCACACTTATATTCCATTGAGAAATACAAGTCCCTCTTCTGCAGTGGCTAATGGGACTTATAGTTTCTCCTGTTCAAGAATCTGGGAATGAATAACGCAAATATGCTTCATTAGCTGTTTAAAATGCACTTTTTCTTCAAAATATTTCAGGAACTTCAATGACAGCCCCACCTGCAGCTTATGCTTACATTTCCTTCATTCTGCTTCTGGGAGCAAAGAAAATGACCTGGTACATCAGGAGTATTAGAAGCATGTGACTTACCCCCTTTCTCATGGAAGTACTGATACTTGGCTGATCAGTTTCCCAGCAATGTCACAAGAGAGCAGGGAGAGAGTTCTTAGTCCTGTTTAAGATACAAGTTGCAACTTAGAATTTACACAGAGCTAATGGCCTTAACTCCTAGCAGGCAAACAGAGCAAAGCCAGCTGGCTGTTACAGCCAGGCCCAGATTCCCAACAAGGCCACCAAGGCCAGGCCGAGGGGCGGCAGGGCGCCAAGGGGCAGCAGCGGCATGGAATCCCCCGACGCCCAGAAAATACAGTTCCGGGCGGTAAGTTGCCTTCTACACTTAGTCCTGCTTTGGGAAGGCAGGACTAAATGTAGTGTGGGGAATCCGCTCGCTCGTTAACAAGTGATTGCGGCGATGTCACCGCAATCACTTGTAAAATGTGTGCTGCCGTCCATCCTCCCACCGACCCCCCACCTACCTCTCTCTGCTGGCTCTGTCTACGGGGCTCCGTCCTCCCCCCGGCCGCCGAGTCTGTCTCCTCTTCCTGCCGCTGATGTACACAGTGATAGGGGAGAACTGTGCTCTTGTGACAGGAGTTCTAGCACAGTGCTGTGCTAGAACTCCTGCTTTGGAAGTGAGGGTTCGGTTGGCAGGGAGGGAGCGCATTATGGAACCTGGCCATGGGGCGGCAGGGAGAGCAAATCCGGCCCTGGTTACAGCTCCACCTGCAGCCTGTCTTCTCCTACACTCAGAGATGGTATGTCCTTATATGGTATGTCATTAGGAGCCAGCTATCCCCCAAGGATCAAGTGAGTATAACTTTTTTTATTTGAGCACCTAGACGAAAACAAGCACTTAACCCTTGCAGTGCAGCCACACTGCAAGGGTTAAGAAATGTTTTTTCCCTGAGTTCACAGAAATTTTTTTTATTAACCTTTGCTGTGGGGCTACCAGCTAGCCCAGGTTAGCTGCTCTGTTTCGTCTAGGGACCAAAGTAAAAAGGTTAGACACACCTAAACGTCAGAGCTGGCCGGCTATCAAAGTGCTCCCCCCAGCCCTGCAGCAATTGTATGCCCATCAGCATCCTCATGTCCTTTACACTGTGTATAGAGTGTGATGACTCAGGGACCCTAGACGGCTGCAGCGGAGGGGGAGAGACGTTGAAGGACTGATTTTACAACAAGCTGTCATGGAGGATTGGGTGACTATAACTTATATAAGTATAATTTTAGTCCCTAGAAGAAAATGAGTAGTTAACCCTTTGCAGTGTGGGGGTAATCCCACTGCAAAGGTTAATACAAATGTTTCCTGGAGTTGTTCTTTAAGTAATGGGTTGAGGGCATGAGTGTCTACTTTGCTTTTAATGCCAAAAATGACAGCGTGTGCTAGAAATGAACATACTGCCATAGGTAGGTGTTCTATTTCAGCAATAACTGCGTGATACTTTAAGAACCCATTGGGTGAGTGGTTGATCTGCTGGCCTGCCGGGTTATATTGCATTTTCCAAGAGGCATTTCTCTTTTTTTAGAGGCTTATTTGTATCAGTGAACTAAGTAACTCAAGAATAAGAAAGACAGATATGTAAGTCCTGACAATCTTTTGGATCTTCTAAACTATTAACATTATTGCTGAAGTAGTCGCTGCCTTACTTTGGATTTATTCAAATAACTGCTTTCCTGTTTTGGCAGGAATCCATTTTACTTTTCAGATTTGCCTGATGCAGTTATATACAGAAATAGCACACTGTGTGTTGACAGCCCTGTTATGTATGCAACAGCTTTCATCAAATGTCTTCTAGGCATATCCAAATATAAAATCTGATATCAAACAATTCAATTGCAGAAAAAGGGGAATGCTTTTACAGCCTGCTTCATTTTTAATTGTTATATTTGATTAAAGTACATGATGCCATTTGCCTTTCTCAGGTGAATGCATTTGATGCTTTTATACTCAGATTACACTGAGTGGCCAGATTATTATGACCACCTGAAGTTTGTAGGCAAATTAGCTATAATTAGTTATAATTTTGTACTGAAGTTGCTAGAGGGCCAGATAAGATTGTTACATGGCTAATTAGGTTCCGAGGATAAGGTATGCCAAGCCAGCTTCTCAGACATAGCATTCGGCAGACCACAGCGTAAAGTAAAGGCCTCTATACACCCTTGGGACACAAGGCTTGGCAGTGACATTTGCATTAGCTGGACAGAACATATTTATGTGAAAGGAAAATATTGTGCCTGTAGTACAAATATTGTACTTTGCTTGTGATGTTACTGTAGGAATTTTTATTTTTTTCTAAATGGTCTGCATATGCTTTTTAGTGTCATTTCTAAGGTAACATTAGTGCTAAAGTACCTGTGTTAGTCTTCAGAAAGATTTCTGTATCCTGTAAAATTGCTTCAATCCTAGAACCAGGCTGTGCATATGACCTTGTCTTCCCTAAAACGCTGCGCTGTCATTCAACAGCAATATGCTAGAGCTTCTACTGCCTTCTGAAGTTCTAGCATTTGACAGTTTCATATCAGAGGATGAGGCAAAGCATTGTGAAAAGAGTGGTTTATTTTGATTCAAGGCTCCGTGAAAAGTCTACACCTAGAATCTAAGAGAACACAAAGATCAACTGAAGACTGATACAGGTACGTAAAGACAGCAGCAGTTATAACTGTAAAAATGTATTAGGCCAGGTCAAGTTTGGTTTAAATCTCATTTTTTACAGATATATAATGTAGACCTGTAAATTTCAGTTCCTGCTTTGAAGGAACTTTCAGCGTGTTTTTTCTACCACAGCCATACAGACAAAGGCATGCTAAGGACTCATGTTGATGGGTGTGGTTCAGCAGCATTTGGCATGCATTTCGAACACACATCAAGCACATGTCAGCAAACTTCCATTGACTTTAAAGTGACACTAAACTCAGGAGTTGAATAGCTCCTCAAACATCTCTGAATTGGTGCTGACACTGTCCTTCCTTCTGTAGGGTGGCTACTTTTGTTCCCCATGGTTCCAGTGTGTGTTGTAAAGTTGCCACCAATTCAGAGATGATTTGAGGATCTACAGCTGAGTGATACACAAATAAGTTACATTTTTGTTAATATTTAAGGTATTTGAATGTATTTTTAAGATTTAAAGTGACATTAAAGTCAAAAATATTTTCCCTCCCCTCAATGTTAATTAAAACACTTACCTTAAATGATGTTTCTTAATCCGATCTTCTTCTTCTTTCCTGTCGTTTTCATCTGTCCCTCCAGCGCTGCGGCGTGTCTCCGATGCAGTGCTGACTCCTCTGTGCTTGCTGGCACTTCCTGTCCCACGGAGTCTGTGCGGGTGCACGCTGCTCCATATACTTACCTTGTGTCTCTCCTCGTCTCCCGGCTGAAAATCTGAACTGCGCATGCTCCCGCCTAAAGATGCTTTGTGGCCTCCCGAGAATTTTCAGATTTTTGGACGGGAGCGCGCGGGGAAGACACAGGTAAGTTTGAAACCACTTTTTTTTACACTATTTGCATATATCTACTGCTTGCTTGCAGTAGATATATGCAAAAAAAACGGAGAGTTTAATAACCTTTAACTTCTGAGCTTAGAGTCACTTTAATGAGCAGTACACATAGCAGTTTATAGTTTACGTTTGACCTGCTTTGCGTTGCATTGCACTTCTTTGGACAGCGCATGTCCTGATGTGTTTGTGAACTGCAGGTAAAGCACAGCCTTTTCTTGTCAAATGCTTTGTTTTCTATTTAAACACATGCATTTGCAATCAAATAGCAAACACAGTGTTTGAACATCTGTAAAGGGTTCTCATTCATCCAGGTCATGGTATATCTGTAAAAAAAATAAGGGGTCTATTCACGAAGCAGCCGAAGAATCTAGCCGTAGCTTTGGCCAATCATTCGGCTAGCTTCGGCCCCTGGACCCCTTCAGTACAGTAGAACCGAAGGGCTGCTGTATGCTATTTCAATTTGCAATAGCCAATAGTAAACTAGCATTGCACTCGCCCTCTGCTGATGAACCTGATGGAGAACTGCAGCAGACGGCAGGTGCAATGCTAGTTTACTATTGGCTATTGCAAATTGAAATAGCCAATAGGAATCTAGCAATGCATTCCTATGGCTAAAAAATTATTATTATTTTTTTCTATTCTGACACGGTTCCGAAATCAGCCGTACATGCCTTAAGTAAATAGCCGAACAGCGTTCGGCTCACTTAACTTCAGCTCAGTCTTTCACTCGGCTGCCTACGGTGAATAGACCCCTAAGTCAAGGCAACTGGACTTGCTGTATTTTTCTTGAAGACATTTCACTGGTCATCCAACCATCTTTCCGAATTCAGAATGACTTGTACAACAATTCTCTGGGAATAAATATGGTCAATATTGCTCCAATCCACATAATCTGTTAGTCGCAAC
Source organism: Nanorana parkeri (assembly GCF_000935625.1). Taxonomy (NCBI): domain Eukaryota; kingdom Metazoa; phylum Chordata; class Amphibia; order Anura; family Dicroglossidae; genus Nanorana; species Nanorana parkeri. The sequence goes on along the minus strand of NW_017309187.1, from coordinate 27,001 downwards.
AAGGTGTTAATTGCATTTGCATAATTGGAGCTAGGAGTTGTTATTAACCTGCCCAGAAAGAGGTGTTAAAACAGAATTGTATTTTTGTACAAGTCATTCTGAATTGACAAAGCTGGTTGGATGACCAGTGAAACGTCTTCAAGAAAAATACAGCAAGTCCAGTTGCCTTGACTTATTTTTTACCGATGTACACTGATTGAACGGCCATCAACATTAGCTCCAAGGCTGTTTTGAGTGGATGCCAGTTACCTTACTACTGTTTGCTTGGGTTTTTTCTGGAATCTAAAAACATACAATACAAACTTCATGTGTAACTGTCCACCGTAATACAAATCATGAATGCCAACCACTAGGCTGCTCTACTACCACATTTGTCTTTTTAATAAAATGTTATCTGTATCATTCTCTTTTTGACAAATACAGACAGCAAGAGGTTGGTAACTTGTTTGGAGATCTTATTTAAATAAATTTGTTATTTATTGCTGAGATTTTTAAATGATCTAGCTGCTCAGGTCATGATAGCTTTTTCTTTATAAGAGATCTGAATGAAATTATAAGCAATTACAATAATAGGAAACTAATTACTGCTTATTTACTGATTAATTCCACCTAGAAAGCATGCTGAGCATCCTGGGAAACTGCTTAAGCAAACCTGTGGTGAACATTAAAGTCACCTTTCTCCGTAATTCTACAACCCCAATTGCAAAAAAGTTGGGACGTTTTGTAAAATCTACATAAAAACAATGCAATGATTTGCAAATCTCATAAACCCATGTTTTGTTCACAGTAGAAAATAGAAAACATATCAAATGTTTTAACTCATTTAAAATGGTCTGTTGCAAAGTGGAAAACTATTCTGTGGTCAGAAGAATGAAAATGTTATATTCTTTTTGGCAACCATGGGCGCCGCATTCTCTGGACTAAGAGGAGAGGGACCTTCCGGACTTATTATCAGCGCTCGCTTCAAAAACCTGCATCTCTGATGGTATGAGGGAGCATTAGTGTGTATGGAATGGGCAGCTTGCACATCTAGAAAGGCACCATCAATGCTGAAAGATATATCCAGGTTTTAGAGCAGCATATGCTCCCATCCAGACAATTGTCTTTTTCATTGAAGGTCTTGCATATATCAGCAGGACAATGCTAAACCACATACTGCATTTTTGACAGCAGCATGGCTTCGTAATAGAAGTCTGCCTGCAGTCCAGATCTTTCACCAATTGGAAATATTTTACACATCTTGAAATGAAAAAAATACGACATAGGCCCAGAACTGTTGAGCAGTTAGAATCCTATATTATACAATAATGGGACAACATCCCTCTCTTAAAACTCCAGCAACTGGTCTCCTCAGTTCCCAGCTGTTTACAGAGTGTATTTAAAAGGAGGGATGCTACACCATTGTAAACATTGTCCTGTCTCAACTTTTTTGAGACTTGTTGCTGCCATCAATTTCAAAATAACCCTATTTTTTTGTTTAAATGTTTAATGTTTGGTAAATTTTCTCAGTTTAAACATTTAATATATTTTCTATTGTGAAAAAATATAAGTTTATAAGATTTGCAAATCATTGCATTCTGTTTTTATGTAGATTTTACACAGCGTCCCAACTCTTTTGGAATTGTGGTTGTACTTTCATCTCTATGTCAACTTTGTAGAGGAGAGTAGGTACAGCTCTTACCTACAGTGCAGTGTCTGATGCCTCGATGACCTATCATCGGGCCCAGGCATAGCCATTGTGATGCTGCAAATGGTCCCTATTTACATACCTGTCTCAGGAGGGTTCTAGGTGGCCCCATTTTCACAGATCAAGGGGAAAAAAAGAGTATCTGCTCTTAGATATATTCTGTTCTTTTTAAATTATTATGTTTATGTTTACCACAGGTTCACTATAAGGTTGGCAAAAGGTTTCTTAGAAATGTCATGTTTTATAATTCAGATTCTTTAAAACATCAGGCTATAAAGTCATTACTAGTATAAACTGTTTAATCAAAATTACTTTTTTTGGAATTTTAAAATATTTTTTTAAAGCTATAATAAAGTCACTTTTTGTGCAGTGATTCATGTTGTGTCAATTTCAGCTTCAGTCATCATCACAGCTGTTTGGCAGGCTTTTTTTGGCTGAAACAAGCATTTATAATAGTATATGTATTATTTAAATAATTAAAGTCCAGCTCATGTGTGTATTTTAACTGTACATTTAGATGTTTGTACTAAGTCTAGCTTTAAGAACCACCCAATATTTTGTACTCCAAATTACTAAGAGTTGCAAATAGATGACATAGTTCCTTGTGTGTAAGCACTGGGGTACAATGTAAATATAGCAAGGTCTCAATATTCAGCTGGTAATGACTACTTCCTGTGTGTGGACTAATTCTGAAGGCCTCCTAATGGTATTTTTATATTTCCAATTGTAAATGTAAAATGAGATGTTCATTCATGTTCTGCCCTGCAGTATAGCTTGTTTGGTTAACAGAGAGAAAAATACATTTTCTCCATTCACTAAGGATGTAACATTGCCCCAGAATATAGTGTGTAACTGTGATGTCAGTACGTGTTAAGCTTCTATCAGTAAATAAAATTAGCTATTCATGGCAGTGGTAAAAGGCCGTTCTAGGAAAGGTCATGTGACTGTGCTCTGGGCGCCGGCATTTATGCTAACGACAAAATTTCTATTAGTAACAATTACTCTGGAAAATTAAATACGACAGCTTGTGGTTTTCCTGTTGCTTGTCTAAGGGTGCTTGTCTAAGGGTGCTTGTATAAGGGTATACTTGGCTGCAGAATGATTGGAATATGATTTTTGCTTTTTGTTGATGGAATAGATTCTTTTCTTAAATTAGAGTAAAAGAAATATAGGACTGTTGGTTAAAAGTTTCATCCTTAGCACCAAATCAGAGTAAAACTAAATCTGAAGACTGTTGGCTCTTTGGTAATATGTTATAGGAAACATTACATCTTTATTCTGTCAATGCCAGTTATTGTACCAATACTAGCATAAAGATGAAATGTCTTCTTTTTTGTTACTGTGCACCCACCATATCCCAGAAGGACTAAGCCAGTGTGCCTTTATCTACACTATATATGAGCAATAGCTACACTTTTTATTGATCTTGTTTTCATTAATCAGCCCTAGCATTTCACAATTGTTTCCTCAAGTATCAATAACTATATGTTCTCCACATTTCCAGGAAGTTGAACAGGTTTCTTATAGCGGACCTTTACACTCAAAAATCTAATTCTACCAATGCATCCCTCTTTGTATGATGATTAATAATAACATAGACATGTCAGCTGTAAAATGGTGTGATTTTAAAATACTTACACTTGCAGAGCATTCACTTCCTGCTTTGAAAGTGCGAATGACTTCAGTTTGGCAAAGCAATGCACACTGGGATTGCCTTGTCATCAGCAGAGCATTGCTTGGAAATCTCATCTGTAATCTCATGAGATCTCAGGGAAATGCATTTTCCTCCCCTGAGATGATTCGCATGGCCACATGTCCTAGTCACATGTCTAATCACATGTGTCAGAAATCCAGGAAGTAATAGGAGACATAGTAATCTGCCCTTAGTAAACATGGCCACTGTCAGAAGACTGGGAAAGAAAAAAGAAATAAGGTATGCAAAGAATACAAAGCCGGCAATTATCTAGAAGTATGTGTTTGTAGAATCATTACTAAACATTTCTAAACATTTTTAAGGTGTGTTTGTTGTTATTTTAAGATGTGGGTAGTGATTTAGTCAGAAAATAATTTATTTTGTGCACGGATACTGATTTTGGTGTGTTTTAACAATTTAATTGTGTATTTTTATCGGTTTAATATTAATTTGAGAAACATTTGCGCAATTATCGCAGGGCCTACAAATTTAGTATCACCATCTTTCAGAAAATATATGGTTTGGGGGGTCTTTTACAAACGCTAGCAACGCAGCAGTTGAAAATCAAACCAATAGGAAAAAATTGGAGAAAATTCAAAAATGGCTTGGCCAGCTGATTTGAAAAATGTTCCGGAGGGCTTGGCAGCGAAAGGGTTAAAGGAAACATGTGAAAAAAATATATTTAGGCTGCTATTCCTTAACTCTCCTAAAATTGATTATTATCTGCCTGTCATGTTCTTGCTTTTGGGTGTAATATTCTGAGATAATGACCCAGGATAAGGACAGAGATAAGGAATTCGCACTCTACCCCACCTTGCTTTCACTGCATGCCTGTTCTGGGTTTGGTACTTGGAAGTACTGAAATCAGATACAGCCAGACAACTAGCATTTACAGAAGGTGCCATCAATAGTAACCCTTTCCTTAGCAATGCTTATTGAAACTAGGTATATCTTAAATATGAAACCATGCATAATCAGTGAGGAAAAACTCCAGAAACCCCGGTATTCTCCGGTTGCGTGCTGCCATCTTGCCTCTCACGCAGCATAGATATGATGAAAGCAAGCTGTGTTTGCAAGCCACTAGGCATATGTCAACATTTTTTAGTCTTGTGAGGCTATACAGTTTGGGAAAGAAAGAAGCACATTTGAAAAGGCTGATGGAGCGGATTATGATGGTAATCTTTTACACCAGGCACCCTAAGTAGTTTGGTTAGTCTGTGAAGAGAAATTTAATACATCTGTTTCTGCTGATAATTTGGAAACACTGTGCTAAAAGATTCAGGCTTTGCTTACTACAATTGGTGTAAACTCCTAAAATAGCTTTTGATCAAATCATCAGCAGGTTTTGATGTGCTGCAATGTTTTCTAATATTTTCCAGGACCTTTATTATGGTAATTAATACTATTTCTGCTCCTAGTAATATATCATAGATGTATTGCTGGATGGAATTCCCCAGATATTATACATGTATATTTCTTGAGAGCCTAGGTACCACCGCAGCTGAATTTAAAGCATGGTCAGCTTTAGCTATAAGGGGGGCTGGTGATGATTTTTATTTTACATGTAACCGCTTGCAGTTAAAGAAACTTAGCCAATTTACGTTTTAGGTTTGGTATCTGCTGTTTAAACCATTATCAGATCTTTATAGTAGTCTGTTCTGACTTTGTACGGCTTGACAGTAGAGAACAGGCAATGCTTAAGTATTCCTTGTTGCCTCATGGTAACTTTAGGACAGTGGTAGGTTTCCATGAACATTCCATAGTATATTGTAAATAACAGTAGATAGTAGACAGGCCTAATTGACATCAAGATAAACATTTTTCATTGGGCATTGTGAATATTTTATGTAAATAATATGTATTGACTTTTTTTAATTTAATTTCCCTGTCTAAGACACCTTTCACACAGGTGACTTCAATTCCTAATAGCAGGGAATCCATGCACGGATCCCCTGCTAATTGAAACGGATGTCACGGATTGTTCAGTTTTTTCCTTCATCTTGCCATTGAAGAAAAACTGAAATTACCGAACCCATGTTGGTCTATGGGGAGTCAGAGGTAAACAGACCCTCCCCTCCCCCAGCGGTCTCTAATGTTGCAGTAACGTGCTGGACTTACCTGAGACCCTGCAGAGCACACCATAGATCCTGCATAGCCCTCCTGAGACTCTCTATGGTGGGCTCTGCATGGTCCCAGGTGGGCTGGTCTGGTCGTCGGGGTCACTTTCCCTGTACATCCTCCAAACTCTTCTTACCTGCTGCTGCTGGGGCCCGACCTCCTCCACCCACCTTGCCTGACACCCCTGCTATGCCACCCTGGTACAGTTGATACCCAAGTAAGAGGCTGCCAAGACCCCTCACACGGGTACCGGCTATACCCCCCTGATGGCGGTGTTCTATCAAAGTTTGTGACTACGTTAGAATGTGTGACTGGTGACGTGGTCACACGTTTTAACGTAATCTCGCCCAGTTTTTTGCGGTGGAATGTGTGACCGTCAATAGGTGAAGCATTCCAGCGCTTTCCCAGCTGTTCCAGGGCAGATCGGTATCGCAGATCGTATGTGCATGAGAACCGATCGGCCCGGAAACAGCTGATCGGTCCTGAAATGTCACTTCTATCCGACTGCGATCTCACATTCCACCGTACTCACAAAGTCGGATAAAAGTGACATTTCAGGACCGATCAGCTGTTTCCGGGCCGATCGGTTCTCATGCACATACGATCTGCGATACCGATCTGCCCTGGAACAGCAGACAAAGCGTTGGAATTCTTCACCTATTCCACCACCGGAAACTTGGCGAGATTACGTTAAAATGTGTGACCATGTCACCGGTCACACATTGTAACGTGGTCTCAAACATTGATAGAACAGAGGCTCTATCAAAGATAGAACAGAGGGGGGGATATTGTTTTCACCAACAATATCCCCCCGTCGCCGCTGCTCGGACTCACCCTGCCAGATCCTCACCGCAGCTCAGTCTCAGACAGGCGCTGTGTGCAGGGGGCGGGTTCTGTGACTCACTTCTCCTCTCCCGCTGCCTGTTACTATGGACGCGGCCAGGACAGTAGGTGAGTCACAGGACCCGCCCCCTCACTGAGAAGCCCGTCGGCAGTGGGGGGCCCCTGTGTTCTAACACCGGGACCCTGCACTGCCCCATATTGCAGGACCGGACCCCACTGAGGCTGTGGGGGTGCCCAGGACCGGACCCCACTGGGCCACCCCACAGCCTCAGGACCCGGTGCGGCAGCACCGGCGGTAGTTCCGCCACTGCTGGACAGTATATGCAAACCTTGCATTGTACTGCAAGGTCCGCTTTATCTAACATCTGAACTCATATAGGCAGGCCAAGCTGGGATAGGGTAACAAGGATGGGGACAAACCATATAATACTTGTAGAGGTGCTTAAAATTGTCAACTTCTATTTACATGGTTTAAACCTTTTCTCTAAAACAAAACAAAAACAGTTGCTGTAACTGCTTAAAGAGTGTTAGCTAAAGTTGGGCTTTATTTTACATGTCACATGTAATACTACATGTCCAACTAAGACAACCCTGTCCGTATGAAGACTATGCTGCTGCTCAATTTCTCAACAGAAATTTTTAAATTAAGTGAAAAAATGATGGACCTACTAGCAGGATACACATCTAACAAAACTGTTACAGGGGGACTCAGAAAATGCTAGTTGCAGGCTACACTGTTAACATTAGTGATAGACTGCAGAATATACTGTATGTAGTTTTGGATTTTGCCAATAGTTCTACTTTAACTGTGCCATCATTGTTTTGTAACAGTATTATAGAATGGTGGCAATATACTGTAACTGTCTGCCTTTATATATATATTTTAATTAATTGTTAATTTGAATAACTTATTACTGAATAAATATGGTGGCTCAACAGTGGTTAATGAAAGTTCATTTCTAGCTGTTGCTGTTTGTCTCTGACCTCTCTAGACACAACATGTAAGGTGTTTATTCATGCTTGCTGATTAATAAAACTACTGAGCATAAAATATCCATGAACACTTATGCACGCGTTACTAATTCTTTACATTATGCTGGTTATTTATGCCTCGGTTATATTTCATAATAGTTCTACAAAGGTTGAGAAGTACTTTACACTAAGATGAGGCTTGATAAAAAGGTGAGCAATGGAAGCAAACATGGCTTTTTTTCTGGGTGCAAGCCACCTTTTGCTGGTGCTGCCTAGAAAATACTCTTATACTAGTCACAGCCTGTTGGTTTTTATTTCATCGTAGTTTTATATGATTTTTTGCAGCCACATTTTGCAGGATAATCACAATACTTCTAGATGTGGCTGCAGCCTTATACCAGATAATTGTTTTCTTAGCAGTCTCCCCCTTTTCAGACTACAGGGGGTAAGTGCCTGGAGCCGGGGAACTTTTCTGCTGATTCAGTGCCATATAAAAGATTGCAACATTCATAGGGATTAATCAAGCAGGCAGCTTGCTGCTAATGCTGAATGTTAATGTCAAAATCAACGTCAGCTAAAAACAGTTAGAGCGGCCGAGGAGCAGTGGTGTATTTAGGTTTCGTGCTGCCCTAGGCAAGACGAAACTTGGCACCCCCCAATCTAAATTTGTTCCACCCCTTCCTGTTCAAGACATTTTGCATAACCTGTCAAGTCGCTGGATACAGCTTCTGACAGATTGCGCTATTAAGCCTCATTCACACTGCTTAGAATCGGCCCGTACAGATCCGTGGGAAGTGCACGGACGTATAGGGCCGTTCTCTATGAGAGGACGCGGCCGTATGCTCAACTGAACTGCACATTTGTAAGGGTGCGGATGTCCGTACTAATAAGCAGGCAGGATGGATCCTATCTGCATCCGAGCACGGACACCAGCACCCGCACGGATGTGTATGAGCCAACTCTAAGCAGTGTGAATGCGGCCTTAGTGTTGCAGGGTGTCCCATGTAATTCTATGCCCCCATGTCATCTTATGCCCCCATGTAATCCTATGCCCCCATGTAATCCTGTGTCTCCTTGTCATCCTGTGTCTCCTTGTCATCCTGTGCACCCATGTTATCCTGTGCCACATGTCATCCTGTGCCCCCATGCCATCCTGCGCCCCATGTCATCCTGTGCCCCCGTGTCACCCTGTGCCCCCATATCATCCTGTGCCCCCATGTCATCCTGTGCCCCTATGTCATTCTGTGCCCCTATGTTATCCTGTCCCCCCATGTTATCCTGGGCCCCCATGTCATCCTGGGCCCCCATGTCATCCTGTGCCCCCGTGTTATCCTGTGCCTCCATGTTATTAATTGCGAGGGGGCGAGTGGAAATTTTGAGCCCTGTACTATATTACAAAAAGTATTGGGACACCTGCCTTTACATGCACATGAACTTCAATGGCATCCCAGTCTTAGTCCGTAGGGTTCAATATTGAGTTGGCCCACCCTTTGCAGCTATAACAGCTTCAACTCTTCTGGGAAGGCTGTCCAGGTATAGGAGTGTGTCTATGGGAATGTTTGACCATTCTTCTAGAAGCGCATTTGTGAGGTCAGCTACTGATGTTGGACGAGAAGGCTTGTCTCGCAGTCTCCGCTCTAATTCATTGCCTTAGGTGTTCTATCAGGTTGGGGTCAGGACTCTGTGTAGGCCTGACAAGTTCCTCCACCCCAGACTCGCTCATCCATGTCTTTATGGACCTTGCTTTGTGCACTGGTGTGCAGTCATGTTGGAACAGGAAGGGGCCATCCTCAAACTGTTCCCACAAAGTTGGGAGCATGAAATTGTCCAAAATGTCTTGATATGCTGATGCCTTAAGAGTTACCTTCACTGGAATTAAGGTGCCATGCCCAACCCCTGAAAAACAACCCCACACCATATTCCCCCCTCCACCAAACTTTACACTTGGCACAATGCAGTCAGGCAAGTAATGTTCTCCTGGTAACCCCCAAACCCAGACACATCCATCGGATTGCCAGACAGAGAAGCGAGATTTGTCACACCGGAGAACACGTCTCCACTTCTCTAGAGTCCAGTGGCAGCGTGCTTTATACCACTGCATCCAACGCTTTGCATTACAATTGGTGATGTAACGCTTGGGTGCAGCTGCTCAGCTATGGAAACCCATTCCATGAAGCTCTCTATGCACTGTTGTTGTGCCAATCTGAAGGCCACACGAAGTTTGGAGGTCTGTAGCTCTTGACTCTGCAGACGGTTGGTGACTTCTGCACACTGTGCACTTCAGCATGCACTGACCCCACTCTGTCATTATACATGACCTACCACTTCGTGGCTGAGTTGCTGTTGTTCCCAGTTGCTTCCACTTTGTTATAATACCACTAACAGTTGACCGTGGAATATTTAGTAGCAAGAAAATTTCACGGAATACCTGAATCCAATGATTTGGGGGGGTGTCCCAATACTTTTGGCAATATAGTGTATATAGTGTATATTAGAAAATTGAGTAACTAAATATGAGACCTTTAAAAGTATACGCTTGCTGACATTTTGCATTGGGCTTGGGCAAATATAGCAGGCTGCTTTCAAAAAGAAAAAGAGATATGAAATAGTCTCATTATAACTGTAGCCACTGGTGTCCAAATGGAAATGTTCTCAGCCGAAAACATGAAATAGAAGATATTTTGGCTTTTTTCCAGTAGCACAAATTCAAAGTACAAGGAAAAAAATATGTGCCTGGTTGGTATGTTTTGTTTCTTTGAAGTTTGTGGCTCCTGAGTAAAAAAAAAGTTTTGTTTCCATGTCTTTTTTTTGTAATGTCCTCTAGCCAAACTATCTTGTGGAGCTTAAGGAACAAGAAGGAAGTGTAGTGAATGCAGAGATTTAGCGCATGAAACACTTCTAATACATACAAATGTAGCAGTAATACACAGAAGTCAATATTATTGAAAATGCGGCAAAATGCAATTGCACAATGTTTTGTAATCCAATTGCATGTCAGACTAAGTCATCCAATGTAATTCAATGTCCTCCCTATATCAGTAGGCACCGTTACAAAGTATGTGCCATGTGCGGAAGCTAATGCATTATTATCTCTCTTAGTAAAGCGACTGTCACGAATGCTGTGAATTATTAAGCTCTGTCCTTGGTAAAAAGGCTGCAGGAGACATTGTGCCAACATTAAATGGTTAAGTATTATTCATGCCAGTTGCAGAAAAACAGATGAACCTTTTAACAAGAAACTTCTATCATTTGAAGATTGCTCTATAAACAGATGCATAATAGAATAGTACTTTCTAAGCAATAATGGCTATAACATTGAAATTATACTGCTTTTAATGTTTAATACCTCTGGTCTCTGCATTTTTAGCCCACTGCTAGTCTGCACTGCCCAAAGGGATGATATTAAATAATCAGATTTGATGATTACTGGTGGAAATTCCTAAATGCTGTCAACATATTTCATAATGATATGCCAATGTTATTTCTTTGTACCTGCCTTCTTCTCAAAGGCTTGCATAGCTTTATGTGCTTGGATAAGACACCGACTTCCTGCACAGATATACACTGAGCGGCCAGATTATTATGACCACCCCATCAGTACTTTGTTGGGCCACAAGATAACTCCACGAGATGACTTCGTTGGGCCGCCTCGTGACTCCACGAGATGTTGAAAGGTGAGGTTCAGACCCAGATTTTCAGCTGACAGTCCAGTCTTTAAACACTTTAACAATGAGCCCCTCTTGAACATTTAACAAATTCTGCTGTTTTGCTGATACTCGCTCCATGGCTCGCGCCAACAATCATCCCAAGTTCAAAGGCTGTTATATTGCGTTGTTTACCCATATCTTCAGAAAAAAATCACTTCTACTGTCGTGGTAAACAACCTGCTTCCCTATTTATAATGGTCTGGCCCTCTAGAAACTTCAGTGCAAAATTATAGCTAATTATAGCTAATTTGCCTACAAACGTCAGGTGGTCATAATAAACTGGCCACTCAATGTATATGTGAAAGATTGCACTATGGGGGTGATTTATTAATCTTCCATCCAGCGTGTACGTGAGTGAATGCTGTTCGTACTGCATTATCATCACTAGCAATCCCTAAGCTCCTCACCTTCATCTAGTGGAGGTAATGGCATGCAAATGGCATTCACCCAGCTGACAGCTGGGCAGATTTAGAAATCAGCCCCTATGTGTAAAGGAAGACAGTGTTCTCGGGAAGCTTTATGACAATATATTAAATCCTCAAAGATGTCACATGATGCACTTTATTATTTTGACCACTGTCAGCTACAGAGTGTCAATGGTGCACTCCTGCATAGATGTCATAAAAGGCAGCATCCTCTCACACTGGCAATATGCTAATGTATATACGATCATGTGTTTAAGATAGTCGTTTTCTCTAGTGGAAACAGGTGTCGGTACTCATTGTTACCTCTCTGCACATCTGGGATGTATCAAGCACAGAAAAAGATTCAATTTAGTTTTCATTTTTTTGCCAGACTAGGCTCTGAGTTACCTCTGGCAGTAAGGTCACCTCTGTTCTAGTGTAGAAACATTTGTATGCCAGGCCTCATCCAACTGCTTGTTCTGAGCAGAAGTCTGTGCAGTTTTAAACCTTTTGTCAGTTAGTTTTTCTCTTGATTTTGTTTTAATGCTTTCTCACCAAAATACTCCTGGCATTGCAAAACTTTGCCCAATGACGATTTCCACAAGACATATAATATGTTCTCCTATAAGCTAGACACTAGTTGTTTATGGTTCCAAATTATACCAAGTGCATCTTCTGTGTGTAAAATGTTTCACTTCTGCAAATATTCCTATTGTTTTTCAGAGGACATAGCCCGCATTGGCCTCCCAGGTGCCCAAGCACCTATAGCTTCAACGTATTGATTTTAGGTGATACAGTTTTAACTGATAGATCAGGACTAACCTAAAGCTAGGCCGGTAATGCTGATCTTTATTTTGCCCTTCAAATATGGGTGGTGGTATGCATCTTCATCTATATTCATACCAGCCCATATAAATATCAACTTCAAGACAATTTGCAAAGAGGAAACACCGGCAACAGGCTTGTCTGTAGTTCCAGTGCACTCCTTACCATAAATATTTCATAGAGATCTCTTTTAAAAGCAGGACAAAACTGATTGGATATAAACCGATACTTCCCATCATGGTTATTGAACAGAAGTATTCTCTATAGTAGACTTAAGTGGCCATTATATAAAAATAATTGTCCTATATAGTTGTCTTGAAATGGAGCATGGCAGCCATCTGGACTGGAGAATAGCAAAGAAAATAACTGGGAGGAGACAGTGCTGAAAAATGTGACAGTACGACATGGTGCTAGTTGTATCTGTAGCAACACTCTGCACGAAAATTATGAGCATTACAAGGTCATAGGTAGTACTATGCCAATGGTCATGGGAGAGATGCTGAAAGGAAAAACGCATAGGGAGTGTTGTTAGTATTAGAACTTCTTAAGAACCACTGTGGGAATTTCCCATAAGGAAGATTTTCCCTGACTTTCTGTCTAGGTGATGGATGTCAGATGGAACAGGATGAAAGGGGCAATGTCTCAATGTGTAAAACCCCACAGATGTTCTATGTTTCCCACTCTATCAAATGCTGAAAGAAAATTGCTGATATTAGGCTTTAGGGCCTGTTCACATGATATCAGGTCCTGATCAGGTGCTGAAATGCAGACCCGGTGCTACTGAGGCAGTGCGTTTTTTTGGCCGCGTTCCAGGTTAAAAAAATATGTATATATTTTATTTTTTTGCAGGGGCTATCAGTATGTTAGCTGCAGTGCAGTACGTTTTTGACGCGTTTTGCGTTTTTTACTGCATGTGACATGCAGTATTTTTCTGTCGCAACCTGAACGGACTGCGCACGTGAGAACTGTAGCCCATAAAACACATAGGGATACATAGGGATGCATTTTTAGTGCAGGAGCATACGGATCAGGTCAGCACAGAAAACAGACGCCGTGTGAACAGGCCCTTAAAGTAAATCAGAAAACCACTTTGAACTTTTATATGCAAAAGTCCTGTCTACATGCAGGCGACATGCTGTTCCAACTATTAAATATGTTAGCCCGTATCATAATTTATTTTTCTGGGTTCACTTTGTTACTAAGGGCTCAACGTCCCCAACTTCTAGGCCTAAAGCCTATGTCCAAATAAAAAAATACTGCTCTTGCAGTGGGGCTACCCCTCCACCTAAATGGGTAAACTACTTTATTTTGTCTTGGGGTATTGTGTAGAAAACCTTTACTTATCTGGTTCCCACTCTTATAGGCTCCAAGACCAGCTCCTGCAGTCTCCTCCCCCCTATGCTTTGGCAGTAGGAGGCCTGCTGACATTACATACAGTGCTGGGCCCATAGCCCTGCATTATACGTGAGGATGCTCAGGGGCAGTCCACAAGCCAGAGTGTATGGAAGATGAGGAGAACAAAGGCTGCCAGGGAGTGGGAATCAGTTAAATAAAAGTAATTTACACCTGTGGTTCTCAACTGGCGGGTCGCGCCCCAACCAGGGTTGGAATAAATAGAAAAGGTATTTATTCATGTTGGACGAATGGAGGCATTCTGATTGTTTCTGGATGATCAGATCTCTGTGTTTATGGCCAACATTAGTTTTCCTGTGGGCACATTCAGAACACTGAATAATGTATACTTTTACACAGAGCTCATTAATTGCAGCTTGCTACCAAAGGCTTTTCTTCTATGTAATGTCATTTCTTAGACATTGATATTTTAGACTTATTACTCTGAGATTTCTTTCTATTTCTTTCTAAGTATATGCCACTCAGTGTGTTGCTTTTACTAACCAACCCTGATGCCTATTAATTTGAAACACTCTGGGAACAATTCAGTATGCTGTTTAATTTATGGCTTAGAAAAACGTCAGTGCAGAAACATAGGAGAAATTCAGAGTAGAGCTTAAAATTTAATTCAAAAGAAAATGTTCCTTTCCACACAACTGAAATCCATAATGCAATAAAATCAGAATTAATGATGGAAAATGTATTATCGATTAAAGAGGGAAAAGAGAAAAAAAATGTCCCCACTTATATGCAGGCATACATAACGTGTTATTGCCTTGTTTAAGGAGGGTAAATAAATGAAATAACACTTGCTCCAATTCCTCTTTCATTGCAGCAGATCCATGCATTTTACTTAATTGCATAATAAAATTTCAGACCTCAATGTGCTATGTCTGATCTACCTTCTTTACAGGAATATCCTTAGACATTTCTGCCAGTGTTTTACAGTCTGTTTATTCATCTTGGCCATAGACTAGTTTTAGTTTTGTAATGAAAGAAAAATGTATTCTTAGGCATTCCTACCAAGGGAGGGGGAGCCTTGACTTGAGAAATTGTACATTGTCATCTTTAAGGTCTCATTTATTTCATTTGGTTGTGTTTCTTCACATGGTTGTGGCATATTTTAGAAAAATGTCATAACTTTTTTGTTCAAGATAACGTTAAACGTTAAAATCTCTATTAGTAAAGTCTGACTTCACAATTCTAGTGATGCAACAGAAAGTGAGAGTACGATAATTCTCAACAGTCTTGGAGAATCATCACAGAAACACGTGTACCCATTTGAAGAGTTCCCCTCACCTCCAGTACTTGTGGCACAATTATTTTGGATATCTCATATTGGAGACAGTGGCCACCAGGACCATTGGTGAGATTGAATCTCCCCATTGGAGAGACAGACAACAATGAAAACCTGACAGAGACATGTTAAATAGATCACTGCAAGCTACCAAAGGAGCTTACATGCTAATGTTATTGTCATATGCACACATCCTGTACAGGATGTATCCCATACAGACAATTTGGATGGAAGATTCTTGGACCAGCACTGTTTTTGTATTGTGGGAGGAAAACAGGGAATCAGGAAGAACATAGTGATTGACATACACACTTCATGTAAATAGTGACTCTGGTGTCCCTTTTGGGGTTCCATTCACACCAGAGGTACTATCTACCTGGAGTTTGTAAGTTCTCACTATGTTTGTGTGGGTTTCCTCTAGATACCCTGCTTTCCTTCCACAATCCAAAGTGGTGCTGGTTCAGAGATATTCCATCCAACACAAAAAAGGGGAGTGCTAATTGCTTGGCCACTGTGCTGCCTGTGTTCTCATGTTCATAAAACATTGTTCACATATACAACCTTTTTCACCCACTGGTTTCCTATAAATCTTCTGAAATTCATTGATTGCTAATAGCATCTTACAATGCCTCCATTGTCATATCTGTTTGCTCTTCAGTAACAGTATGAATCAATCTTCTTTGGTCCATAAATCCTTTATATAACACAAAAACCACATGAGTTATAGATGGTGGCTGTCATTATAAAACTGCCTTTGCTAAAGGATAACTTTTCTGCATTTCGCCCCCTTTGCCAGCAACACCTTCCACACCCAAAGTCTCTACAGTCCTACAGATCCGAGCCAAGTCTAAATGTGTCTGCTTTTGGCCTTGTTAAAACGTTTGTTAATAAGGCTGTTTTATGTTCATTTTATTGCAGGCTAGTCAAGTCTTTCAAAATTTATAGCCTATGTGGATGATTGAAAATTAATTATCCCCCACTTACAGGCTTTGACATGACTTCCATTGTATTTATTGGTACCACAAAGGTCTGCTCCCTGTACACCTATTAAATTAAATGTAATCCTACAAGAACAAGAATGGTGGGTCATAAAACAGAAGATCCATGTAGTCTGTAACTCTTGGAAAGTAAAATGTATTATTGATTCTGGCCTGTACATCTGTATTAGATCCAAATGAGTGAGTTCATGGAGAATTATGACATCTTACATGTGTAGTGTAGACAGGGAGGAACAATTGAGGTTGTCTTCCCAGTAGGCACTATTAAAACTGTTGCAACTCACTTCCTGACGAAGGGTGAGGGTGTTTGTCAGATTTTTCATAATGCAATTTTAGGCATAGTTAACATTTTGACATTAGTTACATTTTATGCAGAATAGAGACAAAGGAAATCTAAATACTTCATGTTAATAATTATGTCAATGTGTGTTTACTGTATGCTTCAAAACCCACCAGGTATCTCTGTCCTGTATGCATATTTATATGTTCTTGTAGCAGCCATTTTTGTTAATTAATGAGGTTGTTCTTTCTGGTAACTGATACTGATCAGTCTGCTCTGACTAACTGTGAACAGCATACTCCGAATATGGCTTATTTTAAGATTGGCTTACTCTTAGCAGTTGTTCTACAGGGATATTGAATAGCAGGACAGTTTGCAGATCCATATGAAGTACCACAATTAAATTATGGAATGGCAAGCATGCAAAATTCAGATCAATAATGGCAAGTAAACTTGAGATAGCCCATAGACATCTTCAATCTGTAAATTAACTTTACATTATATGGGTCCTTGTGCCGAGGGAGCATTTATTTACATTTCTTATGTAAACTATCAGCATGCACCTGTGTGTGGTGATAGTTCCAAGACTGTAGCTGTCACTGACAACTTAAAGGAGAACCATGAGGTGAGTGATTTTCACTCATCCTCATAGTTGGAGCTGACCTGTGACAATTAAACTCTCACATGTCGGTTCTATTAATTGGAAAGTAAATGAACGCACAGCATCACTAGCTCACTTTCCGATCATCTCCCTGCAGAGAGCAGTGACTGTCAGTCACTGCTCCCCGCAGGGATTCCCCCCTCCCCGATTCTCCAGTGCTGACTGGAGGAACGGACGAGGAGGGGGCGGGCACAGCAGGCTCTGCCTCTAGATAGGCAGAGCCTGCTGTCAATCAGCCAACTGTGTGGATCTCCACAGTATTGTCGGAATCCGTCCTGGCGGCAGCGCTCTCAGTATACAGCGAGCTATAGCTCGCTGTATACTCAGCTTTGGGTCAGGGGAGGAGGTTAGTATACGTCCTCCTGTGGCCCTAAAGAGAACTATGGGATAAGGTTACCCCATAGTTCTCTTTTAAGTCTCCCCCTAATGATTGGGAACCAATCAGTGTGGATCCAGATCATGCAATCACCTAGACAGTGCAATCACCTAGACAGCCAGTATTGTGGTATTGTGCCTCTCTCTCAGTGCACTCACACAGATTGATGTACAACATTGGACACAATTGCATTATTTATACTTTTTAACTAAGAAAAAAAACACTGTGTGCCCATGTTCTTAAAAGTAATGTTAAACTGTGAATTAATCACTGAAAAAAATGAATTTAAGGCAAATCTGTCACCAAAAAAAAAAAAAAAACACTTGAACAGTCAGCAGTTTTCCAATTAGATAAAGTAACATTTTCACTGAGTCTGTCGGTGTCTGGATTAATGTTTTTGTACAATAAAAAACTCACTGTAAGAGCAGCAAGGTTGAATAACTATCTGCAGTGAACAGGCACAGAACAGGGTCACGTGCTTCCACTCAATGCAACTTCTATGCATCTTTGTGCAGAAGTGTCACAGCATCAAACTAGGCAAGTTACAAACCTGGCTAATTCAAATCACGCATATGATGAAAAAATGCATACGCAAAGGTTACCTTCAGTGAACATTTCCCAATGATAGATCAGAGGTATAGGTAGCTGAAGTTTTAAGTAGCTCAGCAAGCTTTACCACATCCCTTCACACCTTCCAAACCTCCCTATTCGGCCACCCTTCTTGTTAAAGGACCAATTGGGAGGCTTAAATAGTGGAAGAAGGTAGAAGGCAGCTTAACTGTTTACAGAAAAGAATAGATTTACATATATCTTCAGTTGCCTACAGTCATGTAGATAATTTAAGTACACCCCATGGAATGGATGACCTTTTTGCAAAGTTGAACACGCACACATTAGATTTTTGTTCAAACTGCCTTCAGATGAAGAGGATATACTTAATTAAGAACAGAAGAAAATGAAATAGAAATAGATATAATGGTGTACTGTGGAAAAAGTAAGTGCAGCCTTGCCATCAAAAGAAGGTATTGCCCCATGTAGCATAAATGGTTTCTTGTAATAATTTTGTATACATATTACATAGTTAGGTTGAAAAAAAAGACACACGTCCATCCAGTTCAACCTATAGAGAGAAGAAAAGAGAAAACAAAAACTGCCCACCAGTCTCTAACATTGACTCATTTAAACTTTTGACCATGTTTCCATGTAAAATTCATTCAGTTGCAATAAAGCCTGCGTAAAACTAAACTCCAGGCAGATATAAAAGATACAGCTCATTGCAGCTCTGTAATTATTAAAACATCATTAAATGTGTTTTAACGAAAGCAGTGTAAGCGCCTAAATTTGACCTGGCGTCAGCCTCTTGCAATCCCTGTACAGCAGATCTCAGTAAGTGAATAACCAAATGCCGCAGAGCGGCATTCGGCACAGCTATTCTGCTCGGTACCTCCAAGGTATCAAGCTGAATAGCAAAACAGTTAAATGAATAGAAAAAAATAAATAGTTGAAAAAATATGTTAAAAATGCAAACAAATAGTGAAATTTAAAAAATAAAGATATTTTAAAGAAAAAAAACAATTGGGCGGAGCTAGCAGTGACAGCTATCTCCACCCAACTTTTTCCTATTGGCCGGGACCTGCTAGAGTCTTCTAGCAGGTCCCGGCCAATGAATAACAACTGGGCGGCTACTGTACTTTGTTACCGTGAATAGCCCATACAGCAGCCCTTCTATCACGTACCTGACTGGAGACTCAGCTGAGAAGGGGGCTGCCCGTGCACCTCTTGTCCCACACCTCTGGAAGTAGTGACAGGGGATGTAAAGACAGAGTGCAGTACAGGTGCCGATACTGGTGGCTGGCCGGTTCTTGAGGAGGCGCTTGCGTGCGTTGGACCAGCTGGTGAATCAGCAGGACTGAGATGACACTGTGACCTCTTGAAACCAGAGCAGGCAACGGGTATGATACCAAGGAAGCACTGGCAGGATGTCGTTCCTCAGGATGCTGATGGAGGGATCCACCAAGTGGCAGACCAGGAGGGAAGTCAGGTTCAAGCCGAGGTCATACACAGGGTGCCGAATCTTGAGGTGCCGAATCACAGATCAGGAGCAGGGTCAGGAAACGTAAGCCAGGGTCATACACAGCAGATCAGATGGCAGACGTACCGAATCAGGAGGAGGAGGCAAAGTCAAATGGTCACAAGCCGGGTTCATACACAGGACGTCAGGATACAAGAACAGAGTACAGGGCACACAGGGACAAGCTGAAGACCACTCAGCAACTTGGTCATGGCTTCATGTCTGTTTAAATAGGATAGTGTGCACGCTAATGAGCGTGCACCTGTACTCTAACGAGCACGTTTCTGCGTGCTCACGTACGCGCGCTATTGCGCATAAACGTCCGCGCTCACGTGCTAAATCGCGTTTTCCAGGAACTTTGGGATTGCATACTTGTGTGCATGCACGCTTTTGAGCAGGAGTCCATCTGCAGGTAAGTCTCTTACACCTTCGGTTCGATAGCACCGAAAGGCAAAGGCGGCCGAAGTGAGTCGAAGGATCAGCCGAAGCTACGGCTGGATCCTTTGGCTCTTTAGTGAATAACCCCCTAAATGATTATCTTTTTATCTACCTGGAGTTCACCTTCAAACAACAAGAAACTATCAGAATTCAAAGACATCAAGACACAGTGATTGCCTTATCTTGTAATATGAATATATTTAAAAAGTATTTCAAGTTTAATTTATTTTATTCATAAAAAATGCTAATGGTGTTTTTATAATTCTATTGCTAATTCCCACTACCAGTCCTGTTAAATAATTGATCCACAAGTTACGAGAAATGATACTCGTGTTTATTACAATAATAATAAAAACATAAAAGCAGTGTATTTATGTGCAATGTATCCAAGTCCTACAATAAAACTTAATTAATTATACAATGACAATGTTGCTGCCATGGCAATACACACACTATTCATTATCTAATTTTCCCTCGCAATTAGCCCATGAAATTAAATTTTCCAATAATAATTGAGCTAGCATTAATTTTACCATGAATCCAGACATAAATGTCAGTAGATGCTGCTGCAGTTTCACCCAGAAGTCCTGAAGAGACTTTGATATTAATTGCCTTTAAATCTTTTATGTTCAACAGAGCGGAGTTCAAAGGGCGACACAACTACATGAAGTCCGCGGCTCATTTTCATTTCTTAATGAATACTTAAACTCACTAAGTGGAAATTTAATGCACTCAGTATTGTACACCATACCATTGTCTAAATAAAACCACTGCCTGGGTTTTAAAGCCTTTTTCACTTCTAAAGGTTTGCAGTTGACTATTGTCACTTTGTTATCTGTCCCCTGGTCCTGGCCACCAACCAACCTCTGACTATTCCCACATCAATCCAAGTAATTACTCTGCTGTCCTCCTACAGTTTATGTGTCTGGATCTATTCCACTTGCTTTTACTCCCTAATGAACTAACCATGGCACAAGCCTGAGGCACTCGTACATTTTGTATAGTGGACCAGCCTGCAGCCTGTTTGAGAAGTGTACCCTTACAAACAGAAAGAGGATGTATCACAATCTTCTGCCATTTACAAGCTTTTTAATTTCAGTGTGAAATAAAACTAGGCTTTTGATTTTTATAGCTCAGTATTGCCTTTCCTATTACAGGATTGAATCTGTTGATGGAAATGTAAGTTGAGACCAAGGGCATAGGTCTGTTCATTCATTTATGCATGATCAGATTCCTGAAGGTAAATTCACTCTAATGCTTGCAATTAGGTTTTGCATAGGTTTCACATTTTTATTTTCTCTTAGATTTGGTGGAAACTTTAAGTATTTTTTTAAAACTTATTTTACAGGTCTTCACGTGTTGGCTGTTTTGCTTGTTTGATTTAGTCTGATTTTTAAAGTAGAACTATGGTCCCTCATTGAGGGCACGTTCAGAGGTATCCCATCACACCACTGTATCCTCATCTGTTGCTTAAATGGGTGCAGAAATGGCCAATGGATGGAGCCATAAGACTAAAAGAGATAATGAGATCACCAGCACACCAAGGTCCATTTCATCGATAGGTCTTTTATTGACATTTAGATAAACATGGTGTCACAAACAAATGCAATGTTTCGGAACCAAATGCAGTCCCTTCATCAAGCATGTGACAAGTCACATTGTTTTGCCTGATGAAGGGGCCGCATGTGGTTCCAAAACATTGCATTTGTTTGTGACACCACATTTATCTAAACGTCAATAACAGACGGATGGATGAAGTGGACCTTGATGTGCTGGTTATTTCATTATCTCATTAAGGCCGTTTTTTCCAGTGCTGCCCGAACGCATGGTTGGAATGTCAAAATGATGATTACTTAACCTTTTGATTGAACCATGCAATAGCAACATTATACTGCCCATTTTCTAGCCATTTCAAACACTTCCCCCAACATTTCAGATGTGAAACTAAATGAGCAAATCTAATTGACAAGTATAGCATGGTAGCATTGTAGGAAGATTACCGTGTGTCATACAGCAGCATAAGGGTTTTGAAACACTAATACTTTCCAAGCCTCACCTGTCAAGGCTTCATTTAAAGCAGGTAGATTAGAGTGCCCTCTGTTCTATCCAGGGTTGAATCTTACAGTGTACCTGCCATTTATAGAGCAGACATTGGGAATTTATTATGAATTCATTCTTGGATATCTGTTCTCTTCTAGGCAGATTTTCCCATTAAAATATTGTACTGGTACATATTGTGTTAAAGTAGAAGTAAAGAAGAAAAAAATGCTAGAAGATATAGATTTTTGGCAGAAGAGACATGCAAAGTCTCTTCCTCTCCTCCAGCGATTTTTTTTATTTTACATGATGAGTCACATCATCAGTGGCCACCCAATGGCTAAATAGGAATTCTGAGAAGTGTCAGCAGCCGCGGGGAACAGCGCAAAGGACCAAAGGTCAATCTGACAATGCTGGATAAGGGCACATTTTAAAGGTAAGTGTGCCCTAATGTGCAAGTATGCTGTGCAAACAATTTCTGCTTACTTCCGCTTTGATATGGCCAATGTATTATTAAACTACTTTTAACAGTGAAAAAAATAATCTTCTGGGTAAATTCTGATCCATTTTTGCCACTTCACAAAGAATATCCAAAATATGAAAAATAAAATAATTTGCCTTGACACAGCAGTTGTCTCGAAACAAGCCCTCACTGACCTCTGTAGCTGCAGGCACAGTTGAGCTTTATACTCAATGTACATTAGAAGTGCACTAAAGTTGGGTTGTAGTTGTTTTTTCCACCTGCTATGTTTTCATTAAAAAACGGGAAGTCACTGCTGTGGGAGGGAACATGGGGAGATGATTTGCAACTTCAGTGCTTCTGCTGTGAACTTTTAATATGAATTGCTTTACAGTGCCTGCAGTGAGAACGATCAGTGAAGCAGAAGTTACTGCTTCTTTAGACTGTGTCAATTCTTCAATGTCCATAACTTGGTCACAGGTTCACTTATTTTATGTCCTAAATGTGGTGTTTAATTTTCACAGTGTCTCTTTCCATCATTCTGCTAGCTTTGTATTGGGGAAGCATGCTTATACCAGGGCAATCGTATCACTCCCGTCAGTGGAAAGAACTGAGAATGGAGAATAGCCTTTTCAGCTGAGCACAATCTGCTATAATTAGATCTTAATGAGAGCAGTGTGTATTGTACTGTATACTCTCGTTATGCTTTTCACAGCACAGCTTAGGTCTCAGTTTGAAGAATTCTATTCATATGTTAAACTATGAACCAAACTTGAGAAGGTAGAAAAGCTGTTAGTGTGCTCATTATTATTCTTCCACTTTTCTAACATAATTGTACTCCACTACATTAGCCTCCACAGCTAAAGCTCCTTTAAGCATCAGGAATAAGAATATGACAAATAAAAGATTTTAAAATGCAGAGCAAGTAGCAAATGTTTTCTCTTACATAGACCAAGGTCTCGAAATTCAGGGAGAAAGGTACAAACAGAATGTCATCACATTATGGAAAGTATGTAATTTCAGATAATGTTTACTACTGAATATAACCTCTTTCTTGAGTAAGATTTAGAGATCAGCGGTTGTTATTTCCTATTTAAGCTTTCATTGTTTAAAGAGTAATGTGTCATAAATTTAGCATTTTTAATTTCATCATATAAAAAAGACCAGCTTGATATAATCAATGTGTGTTAATGTTTTAAAAACCTTGACTCCATGTATAGTTTGTAATTATATATTTACATGGGAACAGCCATATTTCCTCATTATTTAGTTAGCCTCTGTTTATCGTTTTTTTGGTGTTATATAATGCTTTGGCTGTAATTCTCCATCTCACAATGAAAGTTACGTGACTGATTAGAGGGAGTGTGTTAAATAAGGGGCTTTGCCCCATACATCCCCAGTGTTGGGATTAAACAGGGGATTAAACATATCCCAAAGATATGAAATCACTTTATCTCTATAGAAACTGCATATTAAAACTGACAAACCTGCCACCACCAGCGGTTTAATGGATCATCTAAGGCTTTTTCAACGTTCATTATATAGGATTTGCATGTACTATGTGGGCTAAACATGACACCTTAGAGTTTTTCACACAGATACGTTTTTGTTCTTTATATGGAAATCTTAATGGTTTTGAATTAGTTTCAATTTTTCACCAGGCATTTTTTCAGTTTTTAGTGCAGTGATAGTTTGACTGACAATTACTCGGTCATGTGACTTTGTACCCAAATTAATTTTATACCATTTGTGAGACAAATAGAGCTTTCATTTGGTGGTATGTAACAATCACTTGTTTTGTTTTTTTGGGGAGTGTTTTAAAAAAAAACTAAATTAAGGAAAAAGACCAAAGAGTTTGAAAAAACTGATGTATCACAATTCATAAGGCCCTAAAATGCCCCCAGATTTGTTTTACTGTAGTCTAGTCTCACACCGTTACGCTGCAGTAATGCATGTGCATTGATGTGTATTTTTACACACATTACCATGTGTTCTTAAGGCTGCCAATTCATTTAAATGGACTGCCTACTACACCAAATCACTCCAAAAAAGGTGTGTACTTGTAATGCAGCACACCACTAGGTAATGCACTGCATGTGCAGCATACCAATGCACAACATATGTGTTTTCCTGCACAGCCTATACAGTGCAGCAGAGTGTAGGGGGTCAGGAATATGTAATGCATAGAACAGCGTGCAGCTTTTTGTGGTCAGGATTAGTGCCCCTTTAAATATTGGTGGTCAGTGGTAAGTGCCCCCTTAAATATTGACCATCAGAAATGAGTAGTGAGTGATGGTCAGTGGTGTTTTCTCCACATAATATGACACTTTTATGGTCCATATGCCCCCTCTGTGCCCCCTTGCTGCTTGTTGGTGGTCAGTATGTCCCCCTTTAGTTGCTGGTCAGTGTGAGCAGATTTACTTACAGGATGGAATCAGTGGCATAGGAGGACAAGGTGGGCTCTCAAATGTATGGTAGTTCTGTTAACATTTGTGATCATTGTGACTGGCCATCACAGTGATCACAAGGCACAGAACATTTTGTTTCAGCTCTGTGCCATTTGCTTTTGATCTGAGCCATCTAATGACAGCTCGATCACAGACACTGACTGCCCGTGCCTTATCTCTGGAGTGACATTTAGAAATGGCACGCCTCAAATGCATGTCCACCTCCCTGTTTTTTTAAAATACAGCTGTAAGGAGGTGGTTACGTTTACACAAGTGTGTGTCCTTTTGTCTTGCAAAGGTTGTAAAGTACTTAAAAAAACGTACGATCTGCCCATCTTGGACAGGAGGGGCGGGCTTCCACTGACCGCAATGCTGAACAGGCAGGTGTGTGCGTGCGCTCACCGGCCCGTTCAGCATTTGTCTCCCGAGCATCATTCAAACCAGCTGAAAATCGTACGATTTTCGGCTGGTTTTCTAGCATACTCCTTAGACAAAAGACGTGCGACCGTACAGTAGAAACGGTCGCACGTCTTCATTCACACTGCACGTTTCTCGTACGATCGTGGGATTTCCCGCGATTCTTGTACGAGAATCGTGCAGTGTATGGGCACCTTTAGTCAAGGATAATACTGGAGGATGAGTGGGAGAATTTTAAAATGTAGGGGGTCCAATCAAGGTTTGAGATAAATAAGACAGTAGAGGAAAAAGAAAACAAGAATGGAAAGGTAAGACCTGCTGTAAGAAAAATGACACGAAATATGATTTTTTTATGTCAT
>NW_017309187.1:0-559 GCF_000935625.1 Nanorana parkeri | reverse complement strand
AAACTATACATTCCCTTGATAATGTCATAATTACATGTAAACACTTTGTTTGGTGGATCCTTACATAAATAGAAATTTCAAAATTCCCAACGATAATATGTAACATAAAATATTAATTTTCTTGTTTACCTATACTCAGTAAACTGAATATAACTTTTCTTAAACTTATGTTCGTGTTAAAT
Organism: Nanorana parkeri; assembly: GCF_000935625.1. NCBI lineage: Eukaryota > Metazoa > Chordata > Amphibia > Anura > Dicroglossidae > Nanorana > Nanorana parkeri. The sequence continues at coordinate 377 of NW_017309187.1, read as the reverse complement.
TATTTTAAACATACACTTAATAATGTTTAGCTCGTCTTCAATATGTCTGTACATGTACTTTAAAATAACAAAATATTGTATCCTTAAACTAAAATAATAGCAATACTGTTTCAATACAGTTATTGTTTCTGACAACATCATGTGTGGTTACAAATATGTAAAATGTATCATTTAGAAAAATGTGTGTGTGAAAAATGTAAATATGTAATATACTATTTAGTTAATAGTACAGTTCAAAAAATCTTCTTCTTTTCTGCATAAGATGATCTTCTTCTTTACTTCATAAGATGATCTTCTTCTTTTAATAATTGTGTAGTGTTAATGAAACTTGAAAACATAGCCATTGCTATAATAAACAAAACTTTGAGTGCCAAATC
>NW_017309186.1:90489-91250 GCF_000935625.1 Nanorana parkeri | reverse complement strand
TTCTGCAATATAGAAGGCATTCAATGTATCGTGGCAAATATTTATGTCCTTCCACCATATAGTCATGAAGTGCTACGGTCTTTTTCTCGATTCATGGCAATGTATCCAGGGATACCATATATAGCTCTAGGAGATTATAACAATATTATGCATTCATCCAAAGATCGTTTACAAATAAACACTCCTATAATGGGGGGAGTTGAAACTTCATTTGCCAGATATGTGCGGGAGCTGGGACTGATGGACGCATGGAGGTTACAGCATCCTTCGAGTAGTCAGTATTCATGCAGTTCGGCTACATACGGGTCCCTATCTCGCATTGATTTGGCTTTATGTTCAGAGAGGTGGCTTAACTATATAGTAGACACCAAATATGGGACCCGGGGATTATCAGATCATTCTCCATTAATAGTCTCAATTAACACTAAGCCAATGCTAGATAGACCATCTTGGAAAGTAAACCCCTATTGGCTGAAACTTCTACCGGAGGCGGATAATATTTTATTGCTGAGTTTTTCTGTATTAATTTGAATACGTCTACAAGTGCAATAGTATGGGATGCTATGAAGGCATTTCTTCGGGGTACAATTATCAAAGGGATTGCTACCCTAAAACGATCATCTTTGGAATGGGTGGAAAAGCTGGCACTGGAAGTGAGAGATATGGAGGAGGCGTACGTGTCAAATCCTACGGAGTCCAGAATGTCCAGAATGTGGAGGAAGGCTCAATCTGTATATAGATCGGGGCTACTGTCAAGGGCT
>NW_017309186.1:88712-89398 GCF_000935625.1 Nanorana parkeri | reverse complement strand
CAGGGGTGCCCACTATCGCCAATGCTCTTTGCCTTAGCAATTGGCTATAGCAATAAGACAGGCTATATTGATTGATAATAAGAATTGGCTATAGCAATAAGACAGGCTAGAGATATAGTAGGGTTTCGCAGGGGTAAAAGGGAAGATAAGATAGCGCTATACGCAGATGACACACTTCTATTTCTGGGAGAAGCAGAGTATTCCCTTCCGGCATTAATGTCCCTAATTACACAGTTTGGGATATTCTCCGGGATTAAAATCAATTGGGATAAGTCGGTGATGTTACACCTAGACCCTGTTACATATCAAATTCCGGAAAATGCCTCCCAAATTCAAGTAGTAGACAAATTTAAATATCTAGGGGTAGTGATATCAGCACGAGCTACGGAGTATATTACTCTCAATCTAGAGCCGTTACTACATAGATTTAAACAAAAATGTAACAGTTGGAATAAGCTCCCACTCACGGTGATCGGAAGAGCTAATTTAATTAAAATGATATGGTCCCCACAATTATTATATATATTACATAATTCCCCTATATGGATAACAATGCAGTGGTTTATTAAAATAGACACAATATATAGGAATTTAATATGGAAAAAACCCCATTCCCGAATAGCATTAACAACTTTGCAGTTACCAAATGATGGTGGGGGACTTGCCATTCCCCACCCAAGAATGTA
>NW_017309186.1:80927-86200 GCF_000935625.1 Nanorana parkeri | reverse complement strand
AGAGTTAGAGAGATAGGGAAACAGAGAGATATAGATTGAAAAAAGGAAACATAGAGTTAGAGCTTAAGATAGTGAAATATAAAGATATATAGAAAACGGACTGAGATATGAGGATATGGAGTTAGATAGAGTTAGATAGATTAATATTCTATCTACATATAGAGTTAGAGAGATAGGGAAACAGAGAGATATAGATTGAAATAGAGAAACATATAGTTAGAGCTTAAGGTAAGGAAAAAGAAAGATAGTGATGAGAAATATAGAAAACGGATTGAGATATGATGATATGGAGTTAGATAGAGTTAGATAGAGTAATATTCTATCTACATATAGAGTTAGAGAGATAGGGAAACAGAGAGATATTGAAATAGAGAAACATAGAGTTAGAGCGTAAGATAGGGAAATATAAAGATAGTGATGAGAAATATAGAACACGGACTGAGATATGATGATGTGGAGTTAGATAGAGTTAGATAGAGTAAGATAGATACATAGCGTTAGATAGAGTTAGATTGAGTTAGATAGAGTAAGATTCTATCTACATATAGAGTTAGAGAGATAGGGAAACAGAGAGATATAGATTTAAATAGAGAAACATAGATTTAGAGCGTAAGGTAGGGAAATATAAAGATAGTGGTGAGAAATATAGAAAACGGACTGAGATATGATGATATGGAGTTAGATAGAGTTAGATAGATACATAGGGGTTGATTTACTAAGCTTTTCAACACGCCATGCAAAAACACACCTGTATTGCGTGCGTGCGTGCGCACATAAGCGTATGGCGCGAAAGCGTGTTATATAGGCGTATGGCGCGAAAACGTGTTATATATGCGTGAATCAATGCCCATGTCTGTTAATGCTGTCAACACGCGCGGATGGCGTGTTACATCTACATATTTTAGGTAGTGCTTTCTGGCTATACTTTAAAGGATTATGTGATGGGGATGGGCAAAGGCATTGTTTATGATTGTTGATATGGAAAAATATTGTTCAAAAACCACTCCCAAGGAGTTGAAATATCTCATTATAAAACATTTATCATTACAATGGCCATGGCTCAGCACCAAGGGCTCAGTTGCCCCTCCAAACACCAGCATGTGGGATTTTGGAAAAATAATAATCTTACTCATTATTGTAACATATTTCTGCCACTTGCTTTGCACTGCTCCAACAACATCCATGAGCATGTTTCCCTAAGAGAAGCCCAGTGGCTTAGGGGTTAGAGCTACTGCCCCACAACACCCATGTCCCAGGTTCAAATCCTGCCTCAGATGACATGCATATATTCACATACAGTCATGCATATATCCACACAAATGCCAAACTGCTATATCTCCACACACAAATATACATGTTTAAGTACATATATGCCTACAATGCACATAGATATGTGTACAATAAGTATTCTGCTGTGCCTAGTTTCTGAATGGTACAGGTGTGCATGTACAAATTTAGTGCTCTATTGCCATCTTATGCACATATTTATTCTCAGCCTTTGCATAATAATATTCCTATATCGTGCATATTTTTATTGCGCGTATATCCAGGCCTTAGATGTATGTACATGTGAATTATATCCTGCTGACATGGGCAAATAGTTTTGTGCCGAAAATAAATTTGGACGCAATTTCAGAAATGCGTATATCCGGATGTATCCCAATTACATCAAAACAAATGGGAAAAAAATACTGTATTCCCGGAAATCGTTAGCGGCAGTCCGGTCAGAATGGCGTTTTTTTTAAGAAATGTTTTTTGCAGCAAACAGTGACAGAAGACAAAAGAAAAGCATTTATTTTTTACAGTCTGCAGAAGATGAACCCCCAAAAATGCGTGAGGTTCCCCCCCAATTCATACCAGACCCTCTAGGTCTGGTAGGAATGTTAAGAAGGACCCTCCCCCAAGTTAAAACAAAAAGAAAACGTGGGGTCCCCCTAACATTGCTACCAGACCCTTGATCCGAGCACTGGCCCGGCAGGGCAGGAAAGGGGGGGACGATCAAGCACCCCCCTCCCTGCACCTTACCAGGCCACATGCTCTTGGCATTGGGAGGGTGTCCCCGTGCCGATGGGGACAAGGGCCTCTTCCCCACAACCCTGACCCGGTGGTTGTAGGGGTCTGCGGGCAAGGGGGCTTATTTGCATTGGGGTACCCCTTTAAATAAGGGGGCACCCAGATGCCGCCCCCCCCCCCCTTGTGAATGAGTAAGGGCTACTTGTACCCCGACCCATTCCCTAAAGGGTTTATTCAAATAGTTATTAAAAAGTCCAGACTTTTGATCAAATCCTTGAATTGAACAAAAAACAGAATCAATTTTTGACTATTCCTTTAATAAAAATAAAAAGGCATTTTTGCTGCAGCATGTTCTATACATCGTACAGATGCACCACTCCAGGGGGCAGGTTGAGAGGACCCCCCAGGCATGATATCAATATCAAGGAATTGATCCATTTTATTGATACCCTGTAAATGATTTTAAAAGCACTGCTGCTTTAACTATGGCATTTTGCAGCAAGTATGAATTGATTGCTTCCTTCACCAGGGCAGTCCCCAGATCCCCATCCCCTTGTTGCAGACACACATACATAAGGCTAAACACAGAGGCCTGCACATACATAGACCCACATATGTACTGAAGCATGTTGCAACAAGCTAAACACAGTAGACATGCAGATGTGCACATTAGCCCTAATATGCTGATCCTGCACATGCAAAAAAACAACATAAATATACTCACGCGTGCAATTACTAGCTTTTGGGCCTCCCCAAACAGAAGATGTGGCATCATGGATTCTTTATCTGCCCAGCAACTGAACCCCGGAGCACATCCGGGTCACGCGCGAGTTCATGATGACGCACTTCCGGTTTCGCGCGAAAATACGCTTATGGAGCGCATTGTTGTTACACGGATTTTATTGGAAAATGTTATGTGTGGGTGCATTTTGGATTGGAGGATGAGCTGTATGTTTATCGATCATATTTGTTCATTTTCCTTTGACTCCATAAAGATCACATTTGTTCTTGATTAACTGACAAAGACACATACAAAACACACATGCCTTTATTTTATGACATATCACCAACTCATTCATATGAACAGTCTACACACTTGACCATGAGATCTTTTTTCACAAAAGGGTATTGGCAATATCTATTTATGGGGGATCGTGCAATGCTTGACTTTTACATGTATTGTGTAGAGAATAACAGAATTTGATACCAGCCAGTTCATCCATCTGTCCCACAACATAAACATTTTGGATGTGGATGGAATGATTAGTAGACTTCCCATTTTCCAACGATTCATATCATTTGACAAAGAATAGCAGACCTAGAGCCATGGATATGCTGGACATGCAATAAACTTCTTGACCAGCAGCACAGCTTCCATATCCTTTTCTGTGTGTAAACAGACAACAGTGAAATAAATAATAAGAACTTAGTCATTTAATTTGGCATTGAGGGCACATCATCATATGTCATAACACATAGGAGAAATCATACTTACTACTTACCCATAGTTGAATACCCATTAAATTGTGTTTCCTCATATTCCTTAGTTAAAGCCACAAAGGTGAGGCAATTACATAGTATTTGAGGTTGAATAAAGACATTAGTCCATCAAGTCCAACCTATTAGGATCTCATTCTAGGAGTACCTGTACCCCTGTATATTGCGGTCCCTTAAGAAATCGTCCAAAAGTTCCTTGAACAATTCCACATTATTTGCTGAAACTCACTGCCTGTGGCAGTGAGTTCCAGACCCTAACCGGTCTAACTGTAAAGAACCCCCTTACAATGATCCCCAAATCCTTCTCCATTTCTGACTTCCCCAGCAGGACCTCCATAATTGTATAACCCATTTGTTTATTTTTAATTCCAAAGTGCATTACTTTGCATTTATCGACATTAAACATCATCTGCCACATTAATGCCCACTCCCCTATTTTATCCAGGTCCTCCTGTAATGTTATAATGTCTAAGTCCGTGTCTATTACCCTCCCAATTTTGGTGTCATCCGCAAACACGGAAATATCGCTGTTAACACCCTCCCCGATGTCATTAATAAATAAGTTGAACAATATGGGACCCAGCACAGAACCCTGAGGCACACCGCTCATTACACTAGCCCAGTCTGAAAAAGGGGCCATTTACAGATGGCCCCTGGACACGTTCCCGTAGCCAGTTCTCTATCCACTTACACACCACCTCATCTATGCCCATAGCCCTTACATTCATTCATTCAATTACATGATACTTATTATTTTCCCTTCCTCTTCCACCACTCCATCCATAAGAGATCCCCATAATCTTACACTTCTAATAAATTATATTTAAATACATCTCCTCCCCACATGCTTTATCCTTTATTCAAGTGCATTTCTCTCACATCCATTTCATTTCATGTAGTGTTTATCCTCTGCTCCTTTAAGGGGAGCACATGAAGAGTGCCCAAAGTGGGAGAGAGGGAGAAGGAGATGGGAGAGAGAGAGAGAAAAAACAAATACTTTTTACCACTATGTGTATTGTGTCTATCTCCTTATTTCTTACGTGTTCCAGTTATCTCTATACCCTCTCTTCCTCCCTTTATCATGAATCACTTCCGCATCTGGTTTATTTATGTGACACTTCTACTTTATGTCTGTGTGATACTACTCACATCATTTTCCCTTACCCATACCTTTTTATTCTTCAAAAATGTAAATGTGCATCTTAACAGTCCTAATAAGGGCATTAAAGGGGAGTTATACTCTCGTCCGTGTTTTAAATACAGTGAGTCCCAGATTGTTAATGCATTCATTGCTATTGAATATGTGTCTTATGGTAAAGATCTAAATTGACTCGGTATCCAGCAAGCTACGGACAAATCTGTCTTACACAGTTCGAATTCAATTGGTACCCACATTTTCTTGGATTTTTTTTCCAAAGCAATTAAGGAGTTTACCGGGATAGAAGGTGCACCTGCTCTATGTAGATATGATAATATTGATGTTTTCCTGTCTTTATGGGATCCTTGTGTACTCACGTTGTATAAGTTCATATAGTATTCTCTGAAAGCTTTAGCTATATCTTTGGCAGTATAAACCGGCTGGTTCTTTAATGATTTTATCTTAGTGATAAATGTGGCATTATGTTTCTGACGTAATGTCCTAGCTAAGTTTTTTTTTTGTATAATCTTTATTTTTCACTTTTCACAAATAATCACTTTCACAAAGGATCAAGCTAGGGACAGACGTGGGTCCAACGTAGACCCCTTACAACAGAGAAATAAAT
>NW_017309186.1:73752-80597 GCF_000935625.1 Nanorana parkeri | reverse complement strand
TTTTTTTTTATAAAGGGGGGGGGGGGGGTGTCACAGAAATACAATGTCATACATAACCGTTGGGCAGCACAATAAGCGGGTATTGCACCCGGCCTCATCATGTCACATCACCTAGGCTCGATTTCCAGGGAAGATAGTGACGTCTCCATCACCTCTACGAGCGTTAAATTGTCGTGCACCAACCTGTCTCCGAGTATCTAAAGCAGAACATATCGATATCCAAAGCTATTGGGTGATCCATGAAGTGAAGCCCTTCCCGGGGGTCGGGGGACAGCCCACCTAGCCAATGCCCGGGTGCCCCCATGGGGTCACCGTCAAGGCGGGTTAGATACATAGTGCAGCCATGTTGCCCATTTAGAGTAGAATCGGTCATAATGGTCTCCTTTCCTCGCCACCCACTCCTCTGCATCCTGGATTTGTGTGACCTGCGCTACCCATTCCGTTCTCCCCGGTACCCTGGCCTGCTTCCAGTATCTGGGGATAAGTCTCCGTGCCGCATCCAAGAGATGGGGCAGGACCCCCTTCTTGTAGGAGCCAATGGACATGGAAGGGAGGTGGAACAGCATGTGAACGGGGTCGTCCGGCATGTCTATCGTTGTGATCTGTTTAATTTGAGTGCGAATGTCTTGCCAGAAGCCCCGTACAAGAGGGCACTCCCACCATATATGTAGGAGACCGCCAGGTTGTCCACATCCCCTCCAACAGTGCGAGGGTACTCAGGTATAGCGGAGTACGATACCCCCGGGATAATAATTTATAATTGGTTTCGTGCATTTTGGAGTCTACAGAGGATTTGTGCGTGAAGCGGTATATCAAATGCCATTGGTCATCTGAGAGGTTCCGTCCCAGCTCCCTTTCCCATTTCCCTATGAACCTCGGTCTGTCTCCTGTGAGCGTGGACAGGAGCAGGCCATAAAAGAATGAGACTAGTCTATCCGGGGATGTAGATCCCGCACACAGTGACTCAAAGGGTGTGAGTGAGGACATGGGCCGTATAACCTTGGCAGTAGTTTCAAAAAAATGGGTAAGTTGTCTATACTTCCAGTCCGCCAATGGGAATTTACCATACTTGTTTTTGATCTCCTCCATGGACATCAGGGAGCTCCGGCTGAGGAGTTTGTGACATCGGGAGTTGCCTTGCAGATCCCATCTTCGGAAAAAGGCAGCATCTTCCCCAGGGGGGAACCACGGGTAGCCCCCTAGTGGAGATAGTGGGGACAGCGGGGGCGAGAGGAGACCCCCTGCATTCAGTCTGTCCCACAGCCGGAGGGTCTGATGAGTTAGGGGGGATGTGTGGTCGGAGAGACCACGACAGGTATGAGGCACCCATGGGGCATGTGCCAGATCGCGACCAGCCATGCATTTCTCCATCTGTACCCAGAGCCTAGTGGAGGCATCAAAATGCCAGTTCACAATCCTCTGTAGGCAGATGGCTTTATAATACAGGTTAATATCAGGCAGGCCCAGCCCCCCGGCCCCTTTAGGCCTGCGCAGGATAGTGTATGCTATTCGGGGTCTCTTACCTCCCCAAACAAAGCGAATAAACAGACTGCGAAAGTATGCTTGAGGTAGGGAAATAGGTATCATTTGGAGGTAGAAGAGGATCCGGGGGAGCACCGTCATCTTCAGTATGTTAATGCGGCCCAGCCATGTGAATGATGTGCGGTCCCAATCTTGGAGATCTCTCTGGAGGTTGTGTAATAAGGGTTCGAAGTTATGCGCATATAGGCAGGAGCAGTGATTGGTCAATTGAATACCCAGGTATCGTATGGCCGTCGTGGACCAGGAGAACGGGAAGCTGAGTCTCAACTGGTACCATTTCCAATTTTAAAGGGGTTGGAAAGGGTACCATTTACCTTCACACGAGCCGATGGGTCACTGTATAGAGAGGCCACCCAGCTCATCATTTGGGGGCCCAGCCCCAGGGTCTCCAACACCGTCCTCAGAAACGTCCAGTCCACCCTGTCAAACGCTTTCTCAGCGTCCGTTGACAGGAGGAGGAAAGGAGGATGAGAGGCGCAGTGGGTGGCCCAGTGAACCGCTTGGATCGCTCGAAGGGAGCTGTCTCTAGTCTCCCTCCCCATTATAAAACCTGTCTGATCTGGGTGAATAACAGCGGGCAGGAAGACCTTCAAGCGGTCGGCCAGTATCTTGGACAGAAACTTCAGATCCGTGTTAAGGAGCGATATGGGCCTATAACTTTGAGGGGTAGAAGGGTCCTTGCCCTCCTTTGGGAGGACCATGATATAAGCCATTAAAGCCTCAGAGGGCGCTGACTCTCCTGCGGCTAGGGCGTTATAGTAGGAACATAAATGCGGGGAAAGCAATGGCATGTATTTCATGTAGTAAGCTTTAGAGAAGCCGTCTGGGCCTGGGCTCTTCCCATTAGGTGACGCTTTAATGACAGCCTCTACTTCCTCCGAGGTGATAGGTCGATCTAGGTCAGCCGCTATGGAGGCGGAAAGCGCCTTAAAGCCTGCTTCCTTTAGGTATTGGCCAATAAGGGATTTTTTGGCAGACAGTGCCTCCGGGGACATAGTAGGGCGTATGTTATATAGTGTGGCATAGTAATCCCTGAAGGCTTCAGCTATCTTAAAGGAGTTATAAACCGGGGACCCCGAGGGGGTTTGGAGCTTGTGGACGTGGGTCATCTTCCTCCTCTTCCTCAAAGCCCTGGCCAGTAGGCGCCCACATTTGTTCCCCTGCTCGTAATACAGGTGAGAGACATAGCGCAGTTAATTTGGAGGTCTAAGAAGTCTGTCAGATTTTTACGGAGGTTGATCAGCTCCTGGGCATCTTGGGAAAGACCCATACGCTTATGGCGTTGCTCCGCTCCCCGGATCAAGATTAGCAAGCGGTCTAGCTCAGCCTTCCTGGCCTTGTTTAGTCTCGAGCCCTGTGAAATCAGCACTCCACGGACCACTGCCTTGTGTCCTTACCACACTGAGCCCACTGAGGTCTCCCCCACTGTGTTCTCTAAGAAATAAAGGCGTAGCATCTCCGAGGTCGCACCTGCTGCCTCTGGGTCGTCAAGCAGGTTCTCATTAGGCGCCAGGTCCATGGAGTGCCGGGAACCCGGGGCAATGACATCGAAAGAGAGACAGAGGCGTGATCAGAAATAGTTATGGGGTTAATAGTCGCCTCGCACAAGGCGTCCAGGAGTAAGAGTCGTGGGTCTTAGAGTAGTAGCTATAGTCTCTATCTGATGCGTGGGTTACCCTCCAGGTGTCAAGTAGGTGCTTGTCGTAGAAGGCTTTGCGAAAATGTTGCAGAGCTGCAAGTGAATGTGCTGAAGTGCCTGCGGACGTGTCCAGTACTGGATTGGGACTGAAATTAAAGTCCCCTCCCAGCACTAGCAGGCCCTCTTGGACGTCCGTCAGTTTGGCCAGTAAAGAGTCTAGGAACGTGAGCTGACGAGTATTGGGAGCGTACGCCGTGGCAAACGTGAAAATCTGGCCCTCTATGGACCCCTTCAAAAACAAGAACCGGCCTCCAGGGTCTGTCAGTTGGTCAAGGAGTTGGAATGAGCATCTCTTATGGACAGCTATCGCAACCCCACAGGATTTGGGTATGGGGGAGTTACTAAGCTACCAACCAGAGTACATATGTGTAGGCAGCTTGGGTACAGCATTATCACGAAAATGAGTTTCCTGCAACATTACTACCTGCGCTCCCCGGTGCCTCAGTTCCCTCCACAGTCTGTTCCGCTTGTTCGGCGAGCAGAGACCCCGCACATCATATGACAATATCTTCAACACAGACATGGTATCATTGGAGTATCATAAGGAGAAGGTCGGGTGCATCCGAGCCAGGAACATTTTGCGAGCCTAGATAAGACATACATGGTGAGTACACAGAACAAAGGGAAAAGTATATCAATACAAAACCAACACAAAAAATGATAACATTGGGTATTAAGACCAACTAGTAGTGCTTCCCTGGTCCGAGGAGTCACCAAACCGGGGACTCCCAGGAGGGGAAACAAAAAGTCCCGTCCGGGACACGTCTCCCGTAAGGGGGACAATCCTAAGTGGGTAACGTGAAAGGGCATAACAGGGGAGGGTGCAACCCGTCCCAGCCAACTTAGGGTAGCGCGTTCCTCCTGAGGAGGTAAGCCATGTGGAGGTAAACATCCTGGTAGAATTAACCTTCAATAGAACGTTAAGGGCACGGCCACTAGCAAAGTAGAAAAAGCCAGTATGCGTTCAAAAACCCCCAAAAAGAACTGTGCACATGTGGTGCCGCGCACCCGCGGGGTTTTATCACACGGGAGAGCTGTGAAATGTATAGTGAGTCATGAGGTCCCTGGGGTGCAATCAGGTATGCAATAAAAAATTTAAAAAAAATTTAAAAAATTGCCGCAATGTCACCATCTGCTTTCAAAGAGAGCCGTCAGTCAGTTGCTGATGATGATGATGGTGGGCCCCCCTGGTTTGGGGAAGGCAGGGCACTTCCTCCCGGCCTCCTAGGGGGAACAGTCTGCCAGGGGGGTTGGCGAGATGGTAGTGGTATAGTAGTGGACGCATTCCAATCCGGCAGCGAAACCTTAGGGAGGTCCAGTGCTTTCAGAAAGCCAGGCAGGTCGCTCATTTCCATCAGGGATACTGTCTTGCCTTCTTTGCGGACCATTAGGCGGAAGGGGAAGCCCCAGCGGTATGGGAGCTGTGCCTTTCGAAGGGAATCCAGCAGAGGGCGCAGCGCTTTCCGTTGCATAAGCGTGCATTTAGATATGTCCGGGAAGAATTGAAGCGTCACGCCGTCAAACTCCAACTGGGGCCTATCCCTCATGATAGACATAATGGCCTCCTTCACAGAGTATTTGTGTAGTTTACAAATCACATCCCTAGATTGTTCCACATTAGGGGAGGGTGGGCCCAAGGTGCGGTGTGCTCTGTCTATCTCTATAGGGTCTCCAGGATCCAGGCTCAAAATACTCCGAAAGATACCCTGTAGCGTGGGGACAATGTCTTTAGGCCCCGTGGCCTCAGGGAGTCCCCTGATCCTTATGTTGGACCGGCGACTGCGGTTTTCTAGGTCATCCAGCTGATTCAATAGGGTAGCAATCTGCCTGTCATGTGTGGTACTGCGCTCTCTAAGAAGGGACATGGCCACCAATGAATCATCCTGTAATGCTTCCAGGGATTCCACTCTGTTCCCCAAATGTGCGGTCTCCTGCCTTATTTCAGCAATATCCTTCTTGAAGGCCTGCTCCATCCTGTTCATGAACATGTCCAGGTCAGCCTTAGTGGGGAGAGACCAGATATGGGACCTAAGGTCTCCATCCCCTGCCAGCATGTCAGCCGCCAGGCTCTGTGGTCTGTGTGTGCCCGGGGAGCTCCCCGCCGTAGCGTCGCTTACCCCTGCCGGGGACGAGGGCCCAGCGAGATCCTCACTGGCCTGGCGTTCCGTGGCCTCGCGGTCCGGCGCCATCTTGGATGCGGCCCTGTCCTCGTTGCCGCGATCCGAGAAGAAGGCGTCTATGGCGCCTTTGCGAGTCCTCGGTGTCCTCGGGAGTTGGGGTGAGTATCGCTTCTTCCCCTGCTTAGGCTGTGACCCTCTCCGGTGCATAACTGCTCGGATGTTAGCAGATAGATAGGCGGCTGGGACGGGAGCTCTCGCAAGCACGTCCTCACTCCTTCATGCCCAAGCCACGCCCCCCCCCTAGCTAAGTTTTTACTTGGTTTGTTCCCCCATTCATATTTTTTCTGGGATATCCATTGAAACTTCTGGGCAGTTTTGATGTTTAGTAATTGTCTCAGTTCTTCTCTTTTCGTTAATAATAGTTGCAATTGTCCATCCAACAATGATTGTTTATGTACTTTTTCAAATTTTTTAATCTGATCTAATAAATTTTCTATTTTTTTTCACTCTCCTTTTTACGCCTTGCTCCCATTTCTATTAATTTTCCCCTTGTAACCGCTTTATGTGCTTCCCAGAGAGTTGCTTATGATATCTCTTTGCAATCATTTAAATTAAAAAAGAGCTTTATTTCCTGTGCTACGTTTTCCACATCTGCTGTACACTGTATCAGAGACTCGTTTAATTTCCAGGAACTTATTTTAGTTGGAGATAGGGCTAAGTCTATAACAGTTTTCAGTGGGGAGTGGTCCGATATAGTGGTTTCACCTATAGATGCTGTTTTTAAACACCCTAAATAATGATGATTCAAAAAGATTAAATCTAATCTTGAGTATACATTATGCACCGTAGAATAATAGGAATAATCTTTTTCTTTTGGGTGTATTAGTCTCCAGGTATCAATAAGTTGCATTTTATGTAAGATGCTTTTTATCTTTGAAGTTGTTTAAATGATATATTTGATCTTCCTGTTGAAGTGTCTAAATTAGGTTCTAAAGCCACATTTATATCTCCCGCCATTATATTTATTCCAGATATAAAATCCGACATGCGTGAAAAGAGTTGGGATAGGAACTGGCCTTGACCTTGGTTAGGGCAGTATATGTTTATCAATGTACATTTCACCCTGCCTATACAACCCTTCAAGAATAGGTATCTCCCCTGTGTGTCCGCCACCATATCTTCTAATTGAAAAGGTATGTCCTTATGGATTCCTATAGCCACTCCTTTCACTTTATTCGTATCGGATAGGCTACAGTACCATTGACTATACCAACCTTTATATAATCTAGTAGTAGTATCATGGGTCAAATGGGTTTCCTGTAAGAATACTATGTGTCCTGCATGTCTCTTCAATTCACTATATAATTGATGTCTTTTACCACTAGAATTCAATCCCTTCACATTATAAGATATCACATTTAACAGCATTTATCACATTTGTTATCCATTTTACCATACAATATATTTCTATTTTTGTCTCAGGG
>NW_017309186.1:71124-73643 GCF_000935625.1 Nanorana parkeri | reverse complement strand
AAAAAAAAGAAAATAAGATTACATGGGGGGGTAAAAAAAAAAGAAAAAAGGCATTAGCGTTACTCTCAAATTACTTTCTATACTCTCCTACTTTACTATCTTCTTATTTCCAGACAAGCAGAGAAATAATAATCCTTACATTAGTCATATATTTAGCAAAACATTCTCCAATTATCGTTTTTTTTTGGAAGTGATTGCCAGTTCTTATCTGTTAACTGGGTGTAGGTTAAAATGTCACTTTCCAGTCCAGGTAGTTCTGGGGCCTTAATTCCCAGTCCATCACAAAACCCTCTACCTCTTCGTAATAGCGGAGATAATACGATTGTCCGTCTTTCCTTACAATCAAACATGTAGGGAACCCCCATTCATACCATATCTCTGTCGCCTTAAGAATATTTAACAAAGGTTTTAGAGCCCGGCGTCTCATCAATGTTTCTCTTGCTAGATCTTGGAATATCAGCAACTGTACACCTTCAAAATTAATATGTGGCAGTTCTCGGATATTATGTACAACTTCTTCCTTATCTTCATAGTAATGAAAGCGACATATTACATCTCTAGGTATTGCCAATGCCATACCTCTGGGGCGTACTGTCCGATGCACTCGATCTAAACGGAGTGGGGTAGCTTCTGATTTATTTAAAATTGAACAGAAAATACCCTGTATAGCGTCCTTCAGTTTTCCATCTAAGACACTTTCAGGCAAACCCCTTATTCTCAAATTGTTCCTCCTATCTTTATTTTCCAAGTCTTCCAGTTTATATGAAGTTGCTCTCATGTGTTGCACATTTATTTTATGTGTCTCTTGCATATCCGGAATAGCCTTATTATGCTGTTCCATATTACCCTCCATCTCTTCAACTTGCTTCAATAAACATGTTAGATCTGTTCTCATACCTTTAAGCTCTTGCTTTATTGATCTTTCCATTGCTTGCAGCATTTGGGCCATGTCTGCTTTAGTAGGCAGATCTTGCGAGTCCTCTCCTGTTTCCACACTTGTCTCCCTCGAGACCAATACAGCTGGGTCTAATTCACATGGCATTCCAGCTGAACCTTTTGTCGGCGAGCTTGAGTGTGAAGGCAGCATATCTGAAGTATCCAGCGGCTGGAACCTTTCATCTAGATTCTGTTTAGGCCGTATCTTCTCCGCTGTAAGATATCTTTTCAGGGATCCAGTTCCCTCGCTTTTAGCTCCATTTTTCTTCTTTTGGCTTTTCTTACTCATCTCTCTAGAGGGTCTGTTTAGATTAGTAACGCTACAGCTCTCTCATGCCGCTCCGTCGGCTTTCTTCTCGGCGTTCCCCTTACTCACGTCTGGTCAGCGTCACGCATGACACCTCCCCCCTCACGCATCACGCAGACATGCTTCTGTCTGTGTCCGGACGCTCAAAACCTTCCTTCTGACACCAGCTCCGGAGCCACTTGTTAGGCTAACTCAACTCGCGCTGTCTGTCCGGGGTGGCTCTTGGCACCGGCAGTATCTCTGAGAAAACTACCGTGGAGGTCCTTTCCTTCATCCTAGCACCTAGGTCTCTGAACTCCTGTTTTAGGACACTCCAATTTCCTCCTATTTTGTCATTGGTGCCGATGTGCACCATGACAACGGGGTCGTGCCCAACCCCATCTAGTAATCTGTCAATTCCCCCCGCAACGTGTCTAACACGAGCCCCCGGCAGGCAGCACACTGTTCGATGCTCATGGTTCCGATGACAGATGCCCCTGTCAGTCCGCCTGATGATGGAGTCTCCCACCACCAGGATCTGAGGTGTCTCCCACCACCAGGAATTAGAGTTTTTTTCTATCAAGATTGGACTTTGTAACAATATTGCCCTTGAAAAAGCATCCACACTACAGAAGAAAACGTCCTGCAAAAAAGGCACATTACACCTAGGTCAACTAAACATGATCGGAAAGGAATCATAAGTAAGGAACATGAAAGTCATGCAATGATAAAAATAAACATTGACACAAACTCAAAACAGGCATACATGGCCAGAGTTTACCCACATCCAATTGCGGGTTGTTCTGAGTTGTGCAAATTCACAGCAGATGAGGCAACATTTTGGGATGAGACAAACTCTACAAAATATCACTGACAACTTCTACACAAAGTATGGCAATACAAATATGATGTTGACCAAAACATATCTATGGAGAGAGACAGACGGACAGAGAACGTGATTATGCATGTTACACCTGTTGGGACCTCCTTTTCATACCAAAGGAACAAAGACAAGGCAAGCAATGCGTTCATCATTAAGATATGCTGAGGAGTGCACATAGAAAATATTAACCTGGACATATCATGAAACCAACCAAACATTTTTGAACCCAAGTCACACAAGATTAAAACCAACATATGACAATAAATGACACACATTTCCTATATGAAAACTCAGTTTCTAGCAGAGTGTTTTTTTTTAATTCTTTTATGTATGCATGAGAAGAAACCAGTCATGAACCAGTGTGAGCCTTATGTAATGTCTGTTGGAGGCGTGTTCAACCATTTGGTGGTCATC
>NW_017309186.1:25390-70769 GCF_000935625.1 Nanorana parkeri | reverse complement strand
AAAAAAAAACAGTTTTATCACAACTTTAGACCCAATCTTTCCAGGATCTGAACCTCCAGATCTTCTCAGCATCCTCTTTGCCGAGCCTAAACGTATCGCAAAATCCATAGCTAAAAACTTTCCCACGGATCATGGCTACACACTTTTTAACACTCCCTCCTAAAAATCAAAATATTCCTCACATCCCACAAAAATTCTTTCACACAATTCATCAAAAACCATAATACTCTCTTTTCATTCTTACCCATCACACAAAATCCATACATCATCATATCAAACGACACACTATTCACCCCTGTCAAACCCTTTATAAACTTTCCCAAACTCCTCCATACTCGTTTTGCAAAACGACAATTCCAAAAAACATGCTCTACATTCTCGATACCCCCACATCCTTTCCTAGGACACCTCTCACTTCTCCCTAACCCCCTTCTATAAAGAAACTCCTTGGTCGACAGGATCCGCCACACTGCCATCCAGGCTATGTCATTCTGCTTGTTTATTAAATCTTTCATACACACATTCTTCCACATTAATTCACATTTTTTCTCTCACAACTTTCTCACACTCTCCATCACTTCCTTCCCTATAACTACATCATATTTTTCCTTCTACACCACATCTCTCCTGTCACCCCATACAAATCAAACTTTTTCACACCCTTCTCAATCCTGACATAAAACCATGGAGCAATGAAACACATTGGTTTCCTCAAATCTACCTCTAACCAACCCAGTCTCCTCAACACACCTCCCCCCATATATCTCAGCATACACCCTGCCACACTCTCTTTCTTGCTCATCCTTACACATGCCCCAACATATGTCATTAACAAAAAAACACTCAATGTTTACCATTCCCTTCCCTCCATTCCCTTTCTCCTTCATCACTCTTTCCCTTTTCAATCTCTCCATTCTGGACGACCATAAAAATTTAAAACATAACCTCACCACTCTCCTCATCACTCTCTCTTGCGCCGGAAACACATTATACAAATACAATAATATTGGCATTATAACCGATTTTATCACCAAAATCTTCCCTTCCAATGACAAAGTCCTTAGAGACCAAAAAGCAAAATTATTTTGTACTTTACCCACTACCTCTTCCCAACTGGCCCTTCCATACAATTCTCTATCAAACTTCACACCCAACACTTTAATACTTCCTACACACTCTGCCCAACCACATTGATCCTTCACTCTCCACTCACCAAAAAATTTACACTCACTCTTTTCCATGTTCACTCTAAAACAGCTTGCCAAGCAAAAAATATTAATCAAAAGTCCCACCCTCCTCAAACTCGCCACATCTCTACACACTATAGTTACATCATCCATATAAGCTATCACTTTCAGACTCCTCCCACCACTCCCTGGCACACCCATACCCCTCACACATGTATCCTTCACTAACATTCTAATCAAAGGCTAAATAACGCATACAAATAAAATTGGGGATAGAGGGCATCCCTGCCTCACCCCTGCCTCCAAGCATACTTCCTCCGTCAACCTTCCATTCACTTGAACTCTACTCATACTCCTTCTATACATTCCTTTTATCCATCAAATCATCCTCTCAGGCACCCCCATTTTCATCAATACCTCAAACAAAAACTCATGCGATACTCGATCATAAGCTTTCTCAAAGTCTATCGCCAACACAGCTACATCTTGCTTTCTATCTTTCGCATCCCACAATACATCTCTCATACACATCAAACGCTCTGCTATCACTCTCCCAGGCACAGCACACACTTGTTCCTCACCCACAACTTTCTCTATCACTCCTCCCAAACAATCCACAATTACTTTTGCAAACAACTTATAATCCGTGTTCAGCAAAGAAATGGGCCTCCAATTCTTTAGATCTTCATTACACCCTTTCTTGTACAATAAAACAATCATTCCCCCTGGCATCTCCTCTTTCCTCAACACTTCCAACATACGGCGAGCACACTATCATTAATCACATCCCACATCGCTTTATAAAATTCCACAGGCAAACCATCGATTACCGGTGTTTTCCTATTTTTTATACCCATCAAAACCATTTCCACCTCACTTTTCTGAAAATCCATTCCCAACACCACCCCATCCTCCTCATCCAACACAGTTTCTATGTTTTCCAGCACATCTCTTCCTACTTCCACATCTCTCTTTCTTCTTGTGAACACATTTGCATAAAATTTGCATACCCCCTTCCTCACCCTTTCACCTCCATCCACTTCACAACCATTTTCATCAAGCACTTTACTCAACACATTCTTACTCTCATATACCTTCTTAAAGAAAAAAACGGTACATGGTTCATCTTTTTCTCTCACTAGCCTCTTGGCTTGACCCACAATCGCCTTTCCTTTTTCCACCAGAAACATTCTCACCTTCTCCTTCGCTTCCATAATCTCATTATTCACACCATCATCCCACTCTCTCACACTCTCCAAGTACTCCCTTCTCCTCTGCCACCACTCATACTCTTCTCTTTCTACTTTCTCACACCCTTTCTGAATAAATAAAAATTTCCTCCTTATCTTGAACCACATCCACCACTCTATTACATTCTCAAAATCTTTAATTTTATTTTTCCATTTCCATTTCTGAAACATCCTTCCATACTCCTCACAAATCTGCATATCCTCAAACAAACACACATTCAGCTTCCACACTCCTCTCCCATATTCCTCCCCAGCCATACTCATAACACATTCAATCCGGCCATGATCCGTGAATGGACGCTGGGTTCAGTCCCCTGGAAACAAAGCAGAAATCTATCCGGGATCTAACCACCCCACTCTCACCAAAATAAGTATGACCACCATCCCTCCCTACATCCACCATCCCAAAACCACTTAATATACTACCCAAAACCTCCCCCGACTTATCCACTTTACCACCACCAACTCCCACCCTATCACCATCCCTAATTATGCAATTGAAGTCACCCGTCACCACTATGGGCTCCCTCCCACCCAAAAACATTTTTAATTTCTCCCACAATTCCAACATCTCATGCTTATCTACCGAAGCATACACATTAATTAGCTTAAAACACTCCACATTAACCTCCACCGGCACCAATAGACACCTCCCCTTATCTACATGAATACCCTCCACCACCCTGAAACCATTCCCCTTAATAAGAATCCCAACCCCCTTACTCCTACCCTTCCCCACCGACCACACAGAAGGGCCATGGGGCCACACGTCCTTCTGCGGCTCCTCCTCCAGATTGCATTCCTGCAAGCAGAAGATCTCGCTTGTACATAAAGATAATTAAAAATCATCGCTCTTCTGCTCGCACTACGGAGGCTCCTGACATTAATGGAGGACAAACGGAGCCGCATGTCTCAAAAGAGAAACAAAATCAACAGCATATTGCTATCATATCAAGTTTTTGATGATTTTCCTCTTGCTCTCGATCTGGTATTCTTCGCCACCACCGCCACACCTGCCATCTCCCGAGCAGCCTCTTTCTTTGCAGCCTTCCCCTTCTTTTGCTGGTATCCCATTACTTCCTGGAGGTTCTCCACTTGTCCAGAGCTTGCAAACGCCTCTGTCGACCGGACTGACGAATCAGAATCAATTGCTACCTCCACACTCAGAGGGCTTGTATCACTGGAGTACTCCTCAATGTTTTGTGAGGGAGCCGCCTCCTCTCCTCCACCTTCGAGTTTCCTCTTCAAGGAGGCAGGTGCCACCTCCATTCCAACTGCACGGCCCTCACCTTCAGCCAGTTCACATAGGGCAGCCTTACCATGCGTCACAGACTCAGTGCCCACGGCCTCATCAGGTATTAGACCTTTGGCAACGGCCACGGGACTCACATTATCCTCCCCCTGGGAGGTTCCAGAACGGCCCCGCTTTCTGCGCCCTCTCCAGGATGGACCCCCTTTGCGACTTCCGCATAGGACAGCGCTCTGTCCGTGCCCTTGTCTGTCGCCTCCTCAGGTTGGTCCACCCTTACGTGTTCTCTGGCCACCTTGGGACATTGGCGGACCAGGTGCGTCGCCTCTCCACATATATGGCATCGCCAGGGCTGCTGACAGTCCAATGTCTTATGCCCTGACATGATGCATTTTCGACATGTCACACCTCGCTCACATTCCTCCTTCGTGTGACCAAAGACGAAACACTGACGACAAAACATCGGCTGCCCTGGGTAGTACAAGTACCCCCTATTGCTGCCAATGGAGAAAGCCTGCAGGGGGGGGTGCAGCACCCCCCTTACACTTCCCTGGTCCGCTTTCAGGGTCTCCCAAAACTTACGGTGACCATTGAAAGTGCCAAACACGTTTGTAAGTTTCGTACCAGCGTATACCACTTTGCAATACCTCAGGAGAAAGGCACGCACCTCCTCATCTCTCACAAATGGATTGAACATATGCACCGTCGGGTTTGCCTCTCTAAATCTTTCAGTTTGTCCAGTGTGAATGCCAACTGCTCAGAGATTGAATCTAACTCCTTTTCCTGGGACTTAGTGGGGGGGAGGGGCGACGGCATTGAATTAGCAGCGATATTTACATATGAATGGGTGACAGCTTATTGATATGCAAATCACAACGGCCCATTCGTATGTTAATTTCTCAGTCGGGACAGGAACAGCACCAGCAAGCTCCGGAGAGAGCACAGAGTAGAGAGAGCTGGGTGAAGAGGTGTTTTTCTGGCCTCCCCCTCTGCTCAGAGCCGGCCATCGGGCATAGCGGACCGGCCCGAACACAATCAGGTTGATTGTGTTCTGCCCGGCCCACCGGGCAAGTGCCCGGTTTGCCCTATGACCAGT
Source organism: Nanorana parkeri (assembly GCF_000935625.1). NCBI lineage: Eukaryota > Metazoa > Chordata > Amphibia > Anura > Dicroglossidae > Nanorana > Nanorana parkeri. The sequence continues at coordinate 65,987 of NW_017309186.1, read as the reverse complement.
CCGGCCCTGCTAGCAGGCAACACATCACAATACATCCAGCCACTGGCAAATCCCTTGCCGATCTGAGCGTGTTCTGAGAGAAGGTTCAGTCCCTTTTTCCTTCCAGATCACAAAGCCTCCTGGGTCTGGTAGTTCAGTGCAGCATAACATCCACTGTCTCTTCCTGTGTTGAAACTGCAACTCCCACAAACACCTCAGTACTGCAGAGAGCTGAGCCAATCAAGTCTCTGTAGCAACATACAGTCTTAAAGCGGCATTGCTCTTAAAAGGGAAATAACATGGTATTTATATGTACTATATTTATATAAATAATGGTCCGCTACATTAGCAATATTTCGGTTTTTGCTGACGATACCAACATTTGTAGGGTAATAAACTTGACAGAAGACATTGCAATATTACAGGAAGACCTGGGTAAAATAGGGGGCTGGGCATCGGCATGGCAGATTAGGTTTAATATTGAGAAGTGTAAAGTTATGCATTTTGGAATTAAAAATACCCATTCAAGTTACTCATTAATAGGCATTCCACTGGTGGAATCAGAAGTGGAAAAAGTTTTGGGAGTCTCAGTGGACAGCGGCTTTAGTAGTAGCATGCAATGTCAGGCTGCAATAAATAAGGAAAGCAGGGCTCTATCTTGCATAAAAAAAAGGAATGTACTCTAAAGACAAGAACAAGGGCTAAGTGTTTTTTTTTAACAGAACAACTTTTTGGTTTTCTGAAGCTGTGTTCAGGTTAGGTAATGTGATCTGTTTAAATACAAGTAGATCTTTGCAGAGTTCTATTTTGAAGCAGATCTTGCTTGAAACTGCAAGGTCCACTTTACTGACAACTCCCCCACCCACCCCCAAAAAAGTTTTAAAAGGCAGAGAAAAATATAGCTTAAGCCCTGGAACTCTAATTCCTGGAGGCATTGGTTACATCACTTTGGGGTCTATTCACTAAGCTGCCGTAGGCAGCCGATTGAATGACCGACCTGAAGCGTATATTGGCTGAAATCAGCCGTACATCGGGTGGCTTTGCGTGGCTTCATGCTCATCATGTTCGGCCGACCCAAAGTGCAGAAGCAGTTCGACTCAGCCGATCCAACATCTGAACAGAACAGAAAGATAGTTAAAAAAGTAGAAAATCCCCCAACAAACAACAAGGTCTGCTGCAGACCTTACTAATCAATCCTTTCGGCCAGCGTTCAGCGAAGATGCTGGCCGAAAGGATCCGAGCCGCCACAGAAGCATCTATGTGGTATGCATCCGACAGAGATGCAGACCGTGTAGCTGCTCCTGCAAGTCTGGTACGCAGTCCGTGACCGCGTACCAGACTTGTGAGTTGGCTGCAAGCCACATAGTACCGGCTCGCGATTGGTCCGCAGGCTGGTACTTTGAGACCACTGCTCTAGAGGCTGCAGATGTTATGGTGGATGCAGCAGGAGAATCTTGTGGGAAGTGAGAGATGGGGAAAGTAAGGAATGAGAAGTGTGGGCATTTTGCTAAAGACTTATCTCACTGAGGTGGTGCCCCCACCATCCTCTGTGGTCATGCGTCTCTTCATGCATGTGGTATGTGGTACCATCATGACTGGTACTCTTGCCGCAGCTGATACGCTTTCGGCAGAGGTTGCAGACTACAATGGTACTTTTAGCAGCAGATGCATTAAGAAGGCCCACACTGAAGAGCTCTTACTATTTGCTACCTATCGCTCAGGTACTGGACTGATGCAAGCTAATTTCTACCAAATGCATGCCTGAACTCTATCTTTTAAATATTTTGGGAATAATTAGGGGTGGAAGGGGGGTTCAGGGAATATTGCTTTGAGGTTTTAAAGTGTTTTGTTCACTCTGTTTTGATTTTTTTAAAACTTTTGATACAATACAGTGTGTTGCTGCAAAAAAACAAGCTCTCAAACAATACTATTAAACTGTTGTGCCACTGGTCAATTTCTACAAAGTTGAGGGCTTTAGCTTTATTTTATTCAAGAGTAATCAGTACTGTAGCTTTTAAATCTGTTCTGGCTGCTACCTGCACCTTTCAATTCAGGCCTATTATTGCTGGATAAAAAAAAGGTGTTGCAGCCAAAACTACCTAAAAAAGCAGTTTGAAATTAATCAGATTTGTGTATTGCTGCTGTATTAACCCAGGCTAAATGTAAAAGTTAATAAATTAATTACACATCCAAATCATGTGCTGCCAGAATATGGTGTCTTTGACACTGCTGGTGAAAACCCTACTGTTTCTGGCATGTAATTGAAAGGATTGGTGATTTTACCATGTCGTCCTCAAAGTTGAATTAAAAGGAGGAATCTCTCCCCGCTGTACAGTATTACCCAGCTCCTTGTGCCTTCTTTTTTGGTTTTTCTTTTTAATACAATTGCTTGCCTATTAGCCTTGAAAATGGGCAGAATTGTTGTCACAATTCGCCACCTATAAGTTTCAATTAGATTTAACACTTTGTTTGGAATTTTTGGACTTCACATTTTTGGACTGGATGAACTACCCCACAAATGTAACCCAAGCACATTCTCTCCTTCCAGGTCACTGTTATTTTGTCTCCTTTTGTCTCCTTGTGCAGGGAGACTGTTCTTATATTAATTCTGCACCCCCCTTGTAGTTTTCTGCAGGCAGCCTGCAGTGGGTGGACCTGCTGGGTCCCTCCCACAGTTCTGCTCGCTACACAGACTATGTGCAGCACAGTGATGATGTCACCACTACTTTTACAAGGTAATATTTAAGAATCATGTGACTATGAAAAAGAATTGGCTTCACCAGTGGTGACTTTGGTGTGTCATATTAAAGGGGTATATAGTTAGTAAGTTATACTGTATAACTTTCATTGTTGCCATCTGTTTTCACTTTCACATTGAAGTTTATGTAAAGCTAAAACCTTTTTTCCATTTTGTTTAGAGTAGGGAATAGTTAATATCCCTGTCAGGTATTTTGCCATCTCTTTCCCATTTGGGGAATTGCCTTAAAGCGGAAGTAAACAAAATAAAACTGCTAGAAAGTGGAGCAGGTATAGAGATGCCAAGTCCATTCTGCCAAATAACAGCTGCTTCTCCCCTTTAGCAGTTTTTAAAAATCTCTTGTGTACACTGTACAGCGCATGCACCGTGCACTGTACTACCCCAAGTCCTTCCCAGCATCTGTAGTATGCTGAGAATGGAGCCTGGTGCCGAGGACGATGTAAGTCCTGTGCGCATGTGTAGGAGTTATGTTATCACAGGCAGCCCAATGATGGAACAGAGTCACAGGGCACCAGGAAGAAGCAGCCGAGGATATGGTGCAGCAGTGGACAGCACGGTGACTGACAGCATAGATCGGGAAGTGCTGGAGGAGACCACTTGTCAGGTAAGTGTGCCATAAAATGCAAGTATGCCTACTGTATTCTTTTTTTTTTTTTTTTTTTTTTGGTGCTAATAAATACCAGGTGATCTTGTCAGTCCCCTTGGACCTTGTATCAAACTAACCACATCAAGCATTGAAGTAGAAAGAGCATCTAAAAATATAAGCCACACATTTTTAAATTTTATGCTGTTATGCTATGTGAAATAAGAACAATTTGGCTGCAAACGTGAAAATACACTTTAACATGTCTAAGTTCACCAGTTAGACTGTATAGAAATGCTTTATATATATATTGTAGACTTTTGGATTGGGTATCATTTAGAAGTACAACTGTAACTTTTTCCTTTTCTTTATAAAAATAATTAAGTGTATTTTAATGCTTGCAGCCAAATTGGGATAACACCTACTTTATTTTTTGTTACCCATTTACATAGCATAACATAAAAAAATAAAATTGCATATTACTTGCTCTACAGGGAGGGAGATAAATAATAAATAAATAAAAATCAGCGTTCCATATTATACAGACGCGTGCTAGGTGGCGCTAGAGGCCACATTTTCCGAGCCTTCATAGGCTTCTATGGGCACCCTTCCCCCGCCTTCTTTTTTCCGCTCTGTGCCTTTTGCCTTTCTTCCCCTGTTCCCTAGCACTGACAGGTTAGCTGCGGGCATGTGTTTGCTATGGCGTCTGCTCGGATCCCTGGACGACTATGAAATAACGGAGACTGCGGGGATCGAAGCGTCGTCCTTTCTGCTGTAAAGCCGCATTGTGTTGCCTTCCTTCTCCTACACATCGCCTGCACACACACCACACAAACACCGCATCTTCAGACATGGCCAGTGTCGTAGTCGAGCTATGACAGGTGGGTGATGCTTTCTGATTCCGTGCAAGGCAGACGAAGAGCAGCCACATCTGGGCAAAACATTCTGACAATGGACGTGCCTGCTTTATAAGCTGTGGGATCATGCAGTAAATACAAGCAGGGACCGCTACGAAATATTTTACGTAAATCAGAGGGTTTTTTTTTTTCCATCGCCAAAAAAACAGGTGCATCATCCTGCTGCATTTGTGGATATATTTTTTTATTTATTGCTCATCGCTGGACTTATTTGCGTCCTATCGCTGCTGCTTGGGGAAATAGAGCAGCGGCCTCAGCATCCTCACATCGCCTTGTTTATCATTGGGGATAGCTTCATCTTCAGTCATAGCGGCTTCTCGTCCTGCATCTGTGTGCTCCATCACATCCGCCCTGGTGTCTCCATATGGCTGGGCTGGCACAAGACCTTGTCGCCCATTGTTGAGTTAATGGGACTGAGGAAATCGTTCTCGAAGAGGTAATCATTAAAAGGATGCATGTAATTCTCCTATCTTCTCCCTTTTTTGTTGTTGTGGTGGGGTGCGCATTCTTCCTGCTCTATATGATGGCATGTCATTGTCTGTGAATATTGATGCAAAGCTTCTACAGCCTTAGTTTACATGACGACATGGCTTTACCTACATTTGGTATCATTGTGTGATGTTCTGCTTTGTACAAACGTTCCCTTAGCCGTGTTGATGTTTCAGTATATAGCCTATCTGTAGACGATCTGATTTCATTGCATTTTGTTTTGTGTTATTGGTCTGTGCTCTGTGTTACTATAGAGCTTATCGTCACTATCACACCTCACACATTTTTTTTATCTGCACTATAGTGATGAACAAGGTGGGAGGGAAAAATTATTTTCACAATAAAATGTGTCAGCAGAATACATATCGGTGGTGACGTCAGGTATCTTTCAGATGAAAGATGTTTGTTTTACTAAGTATAGATCATATATTAATGGGAGAGACAGAGATCATCAATGAGCGAGAGAGGAGAGATTGACAGCGAGAGAGAGAAAGAGAGAGAGGAGATTGTCTATGAGAGAGAGATCGAGATCATCTATAACAGAGATCGAGCATCTGTAAGACAGATCATTTTTGAGAGAGAGATATTCTCTGAGAGAGAGATCATCTAGGAGAGAGAGAGATCATCTAGGAGACAGAACATCTATGAGAGAGAGAGAGAGAGAGAGAGAGAGAGAGAGAGAGATCATCTATGAGAGAGATATAATATATATAGTTATGATTAAATCTTTGTTTATTGCTTTCAAAAATAATATTCTTTGTTTTTAACCACCGGTTTACAAGCTGCTGCAATAGTTTGCATTATTTAATTCATTGCTACAAGCTGCCAGATTGTGTATGTTTCCCAATGCTTATTTTTACCTTGCCACTTTCATGCAATTATGTATTTAAAAAGGAGGCTGTGTATCTCGAAATCAATCATCTTTTTTAATCTTTACCTGCTACACTGACCGTGTTCATTCATTCATATTACTGTCATACATTAATTTTGCTATAGCGCCAACAAATTTCATAATGCTTTAGAGAACATAGAACCATTCAGTCAGCACCTGATTCTTGAAGGAGCTTACAATCTAATGTCGATCTACAGTCATGTGGACATGGGACAGTTTGCGATGGGGACTAATTAACCACTTGTTAGCGGTCACCTTATTTGCAGCACCTTGGATTGTATATTATAGGAGGGGATTGCCATCAAGAGGCTATGGAATGTATGTGTAGGCAGAATCAATGATTGGCCTGCTCAGGCAGAGGCAGGAAATTGAAGCTTCTACTTCACACAGATTCTGGCAACGTCACAGACCTGAAAGCACTGATCCACTGGTAAGCAGAAAATGGAAGCTCTTCAAAAGTACTTGGACAGCTCATGACAATGTTTTGGCAACTGCGTTGTGATGCGTTACTACGCATGAGTTAATTGGCATAGTGGTGCGCAATAATGTGTTTTAATATGGGCTGACAAGGAACCACAATGCAGACAGAAACGGACATTTGACATTTGGACATTAAATTCCGCTCTTTACAACACACTTCATGTATATAGTCATACACTTCAGTGCAGTTGTGTTGCCCACTACTGCATAGTGTGTTCGGGTGCCATATAAAATAATTGGAACTGGAATGCAACACAGCGTGTTGCCGCGCTTTGCTATGATGCATGGCAACGTGTGCATTTTACCTGTACCGGGAGAGAGAATCGCTATAGCAAACTTTAGGTCCGTAACCATTAAATTACCAGAAATCAGACCTAGGGGTCTATTCACTAAGCCGCCGAAGGATCTAGCCGTAGCTTCGGCTGATCCTTCGGCTAGCTTTGGCCCTAGGACCCCTTCGGTTCAGTAGAACCGAAGGGCTGCTGTACGGGCTATTTACTATAGCTGTACAGCTCCCGAAGTCGGCCGAGCGGCTCTGTCGAGCCGAAGGCATATGCTTCGGCTTGACTGAGCCGAGGTGAAAGCCGAAGTTTGCCGAACATCCGGCCACTGACAGCTGAGCTACTGACTGCTGGGCAGAACCAGCCGTCATCTCACGGCTGGCTCCGGCCACTTGCACAAACAGATCAGTGTCCCTGGTTACCAGATAACCAGGGACACTGATCTCCAGAAAGCCCAACTCTCCCGGACGCTCCGGGAGTCTCCCGCTATTAGATAGTGGCTCCTGGCCGCCCGGGAGAGAAACACTTTCTCCCAGAAAGGTTTACTCAGTAAACCTTTCCCTGCTCTGTTTTTTTCTTTCATCTGACATCGGAGCCGTTGGCTGCCGTCAGAATAAAAAAATAAAAAATAAAAAAATACCATAGGAATACATAGGTACATTCCTATTGGCTATTTCAATTTGCAATAGCCAATAGCAAACTAGCTATTGCACCCGCCCACTGCTGCTGTCAATCAGCAGAGGGGACCTGAAGTTTTCCATCGGATCCCCTCTAGTGATTGACATTCGGCTATTCACTCACTTTTGTTCAATATCTATGAGAATAGGCCGAACAGCAGCGAGTAGCCTGCCATTTGCAAAGATCCTCTGGACATGGTCCGAACATGGTGTTAACAACCCCTTTAAGGCCAGCTTTACACCATTTTCAGGACCAGATCTGGACCATATCAGGAATTGCATTATATATTACAATATATAATTGTATTGCGTTTTTGTTGCGTTTTAACAGTGATTTTGCCGCTTTTTTTGTAAAGCTTAAAATGGGCTTACAGGTGCATTCCAGTGCGTTCGCATGTGTTTGTGTTCGTTCTTGATGCATTTCTGCGCTCGGCCGGCTGTCACTTTCTTTTCTCCCCGCTGGAACACAGAGCAGCGCCCAGCGGGGAGGAAAGAAACCAGGGATGCGCCGATGTATCGGCGAAACATGGCTCTTTCGGCATTATGCCAAAAGTGCCATTTTCGGCGGCCGATATATCGGTGCATCCCTAATTTCTATGTGTCCCAGTGCATTCCTAACTAGAGAAAATAAGACAAGCAGTATTTTTATTGTCTGGACCGGAACGCACTGCACTGGTGTGAAAAGAGCCCAGAAATACTATAGGCAGTGTTGTTTTTTTTTCCCCCCCCGCTAACAGTGGCGGCAGTCCCGGCGCTAGCGCAAGGCAAGAGAAATGGAATCCCATTTCCATCTCTGCAGCCTAACAGACCGTCAGCGGTTTCTCCCTACAGGCTGTAGCGATCTGTGTCAGTGGGGACAGATTGCTGATTACAGCCTATAAGGAGACCCATCCGACAGTTTGTGTCCGCCCCCCCTCTGCAGTCTACTCACCTCTCCGCGGCGTCTGCGATCGTCTTCGTTCCAGAATGATGCAATAGCCAGCCTGCTATTGGCTCTTTTAAATTGCAGTAGCCAATAACAGGCTTGCTATTGCACCCGCCCACTGCCAGCTGTCAATCAACAGAGGTGAACCTGATAGAAAACCTCAGGTCCCTCCTCTGCTGATTGACAGCAGGCAGTGGGTGGGTGCTGTAGCCAGCCTATTATTGGCTATTGCAATTTGAAATATCCAATAGCAGGCTGACTATTGCTACCAGCAATGAAGTAAAAAAAAGAAATGTTTAAAAAAATAAACTAAGATTAAAAAAAGTTAAAATAAATTAAGTTAAATTAATAAGAAGTAAAAAATATGTAAAAAAAATAAAGTGAAATAAATAAAAATTTAAAAAAAGATTCAAAAACTAAAAAGTTAAATAAACTAAAATTAAAAATCCCCCATAAAATTAAAGGCCCCAGCCCCTGCGAACACATGCATTTAAAAATAAATAAAAAAAAATTGCAGACGGTATGGAGCCACGCACAGCCGCACAACTTAAAAAAAAAAAAAAGCAGCCTCTGGGGAGAAGAGCTCTGTTATAAAGGTAAGAGGGGGGGGTTTGCAATTTGACCATGTTACACCCTAGCATTGTGGTCCAGGCTAGTGCTGGATGTATAGGCATAGGCAGCCAACTAAGGGGGGGCGGCGCAGAAATCCACCTTCGCCTGTGTAGGCAAAAATCCTTGCACCGGCCCTGAGTGGCAGATCCAGGGGTGGACTGATCTGGCTAAATTAAGCCCCCGGCCGCAGGTGCAGTGGCTCCCTCCCTCCGCCACCTGCACCGCTACAGATGCGGCTCTGTAATCGTGCGACCGCTCGCTCCTAGAGGGGGTCCTCAAGAGGCCCCAGCGGGCTGCAGTGGGCGAGAGTGCCTAAAGTTGCCAGTCAGCCCCTGCTGTATTCTGCACCTACTGGGCGCTGAGAGCTGATTTAATTGCGGATGGCGGTTGAGGTATTCTGGATTGCGGGCGGTGTTAGACTACATGTCCAGGGGTGTGTAATTAGGTGACAGGGCCAATAAAGAGTACCTGTCACCTCCAAATGCTATCACACAAGGGATTATTATTCCCTGTGTGATAGCAATACAGTTAAGTTAAAAAAAAAAATTGTTAAAAAGAAAAAGAAAAAAATATTAATTAAAAATGTAACTAAATAACAATGTAAAAAATAAAAAGGCTTAAGGATTAAGTAAAAATAATAAAACAAATTACATTTTTTTACAAAGTAAATAAAAATAGAAAAAATTAAAACCAGCCCTGCTGCCCCCATCTGCATGCCAATAAACGCACAGTGTTTTCAACTGCAATCGTGTGCAACCGCACGGGCAGGGCGGTATTGCAGCAGGAAAACGCACAATCTGCCTGGCATGACTGGGGTGCCATTGGAAAATAATGGCACTGCCAGCGCGATTGCCAGTGGTGTGCACATTGTGACTGTAGGTCATCGTGCACGAAATCGAGCGTATGGCTGGGTGGTCACGGAATCGCACACCACTGCCGATCGTGCTGTCAGTGCCATTATTTTCTAATGGCACCCCAGTCAGTCGTGCCAGGCAGATTGCGCGTTTTCCTGCTGCAATACCGCCCGGACGATCCCACACGATCACGGTTGAATACACTGCGTGGTGCATGTCGTGACAATAGGTACATCTACCTTTTTTTCAGCGATTCCCACAGATTCAACCGCTGTATGCAACCGCACATGATCGCACGTCCTGGGAATCCCCAAGTCTGCACCAACCCTAAAGGGTATATTCACTTTCCCAAGTAATTTGGGAAAATGGAATTACCCACACAAATCTCCCTCCCACTATACTATCGCCCGACGCCCGGGACATGTAGTTTCGGGCGCCGGGCAAGTTGTTTGGTCACTATTTTAGCCCTGCCATGGACAAGTAGCAGGGCTGGGTTTTTTTTCTTAAACGAGCGCCGAGAGCGGGGGGCGTGGACGGAGCGGGGGGCGGGGACAGAGCGCTGAGAACTGGGGACGGAGCAGAGGGCGTGGAGCCATGACGGAGCGGGGGGCGTGGAGCCGTGACAGAGCAGTGACAAAGCCGGACGGTGGAGCTGTGACAGGTTCTGTCACCTCCCCCAGCCTCTGTCCCCGGCGGCCGCTGCTCGTTCCTGTGACAGGAGTTCTAGCAACAGTGCTGTGCTAGAACTCCTGTGTTGGAGGTGACAGGGCCAATAAAGAGTACCTGTCACCTCCAAATGCTATCACACAAGGGATTATTATTCCCTGTGTGATAGCAATACAGTTAAGTTAAAAAAAAAAATTGTTAAAAAGAAAAAGAAAAAAATATTAATTAAAAATGTAACTAAATAACAATGTAAAAAATAAAAAGGCTTAAGGATTAAGTAAAAATAATAAAACAAATTACATTTTTTTACAAAGTAAATAAAAATAGAAAAAATTAAAACCAGCCCTGCTGCCCCCATCTGCATGCCAATAAACGCACAGTGTTTTCAACTGCAATCGTGTGCAACCGCACGGGCAGGGCGGTATTGCAGCAGGAAAACGCACAATCTGCCTGGCATGACTGGGGTGCCATTGGAAAATAATGGCACTGCCAGCGCGATTGCCAGTGGTGTGCACATTGTGACTGTAGGTCATCGTGCACGAAATCGAGCGTATGGCTGGGTGGTCACGGAATCGCACACCACTGCCGATCGTGCTGTCAGTGCCATTATTTTCTAATGGCACCCCAGTCAGTCGTGCCAGGCAGATTGCGCGTTTTCCTGCTGCAATACCGCCCGGACGATCCCACACGATCACGGTTGAATACACTGCGTGGTGCATGTCGTGACAATAGGTACATCTACCTTTTTTTCAGCGATTCCCACAGATTCAACCGCTGTATGCAACCGCACATGATCGCACGTCCTGGGAATCCCCAAGTCTGCACCAACCCTAAAGGGTATATTCACTTTCCCAAGTAATTTGGGAAAATGGAATTACCCACACAAATCTCCCTCCCACTATACTTGCCTTTCAGCAAACGGTCCTTCCCGTCCACCAGGGTGTACCTGTTCAATGTATTCTGAATTTCGCTCGCAAAGTGCAAGCACTCGTTGGTCAACGCAGTCACCTGACGGCACTGACCAATGAGAAGTGCTTCTTAGCACTGCTAAATACGGCCCCCGCTTTAGTATTTGGACAAGTAGTTTTTTCCAAAATTTCCACAACCCTGATGTCGGAACCGCAGGGCGCAGATGCCATCCGCAATTAAATCAGCTCTCGGTGCCCTGCGGTTGCGACATACAATGAAAATTTTTAGTGCCCCCCCAGATTTGACTGGTATGTTATGTGCCCTCCCTATATATTGTTCCTAGAGTCGCCACTGACCATAGGGATACATTGGGATGCTTTATTGGTCTGGGAACAAACTGTTCTGGTCTGGACATGATCTGTACATGGTATGAACAAGCCCTAAGACAAGGGTTTTATTTATGCCAGGTTTTTTTTTGTATGCGTTTTCGATGCGTTTCCATGTAGTATTTTTCTGGTGTAGTCTAGAACGGACTGTGCTGGTATGAACAGAGGCCAGAAATAGCATAGGCATACATTAGGATGCTTTTTGGATCCGGAAACAATCTGGTCTGGTCTGGAGATGATCTGGATGTGGTCTGAATGGGTCCTTATTTTACTACATCAAGTTTAACATGCTATTATAGCTACTATAAAAAACTGTACATAGTATACTGCTCTGTATTTCTAAGTATTCAAATTCTCTTTTAATTAAAGCCCTGTGTTTACAGCTGCAGCACCCACTGGAGATCGCTCTAATCTCTAGGGAGAGCTGTAGACTGTGTGGGGGGCCTGGAAGATTTGATTGAAAGCCATTTTTAGTTAACAGTCAAATAATCATCGTTTCAATGCCACCTCTGTAACTGTATTACACAGGTTTGTTTTCTTGTAATATTGCATCAGCATCATTGAAGTATAGAAGTAATTCGGGTGTCTGCATCTCACATATTTGCCAATTTTTTTACTTATTATAAAAACTATAGGGTTTTTTGCTGTACCCCTGACTCCCAGGACACACGTGCCTCTACCAAGTTGGCGTCTGATAATGAAGACTTGGAGCACTCCACGCCAGAGCACAGGCAACTTTCACCTGTCAAATGGAGCTCTGTCTCTCATCCGACCAGAGAGACCTCTGTCTCTGAGAAAGATATGGACCTGTCTACCTTCCGGAGAGAACTGTGCTCTGTTCTCTCCATGCTACCCACCAAACAGGATCTCCCTGGGGGCTTTGTTTTTTCATTTTTTGCCCCTTGATTGTTTCTTTTTTTGCCTGCCGTTGCCCAGATTCTGCAGTGGGAGTTTTTCTTTACCGGTTAGCTGTACATGTTTATTTGTTTTCTCTTTTTTGTTTTCCTTTTCTATCCTTTTCCATTCCCTCTATTTCTCTTCTCTGGCGGGTTGGCTGTGCGGGTGTTTCTTTTAGTGGTCTGCTACCTCTTGATGTGGATACATGACTGATTTGCGCTTTGGCTCATTAAATGCTCAGGGACTCAACTCCCTGCAGAAGAGATCACAGATCCTTTATCAAGACTTGTGTAGTTGCCATCTCCATTCACCGTTCACCCCCGTATACGGTACTAGATGTCTTGGCTGATGATGGTGGTAGATTCTTGTTTATTAACTGCAAGATCTATGATAAATTGCTTAAACTGGCCAATGTTTATTTGCCTACACTACATTTTAGATAGACTTGAGGATTTTGCACAGGGTCTACTTCTGTTAGGCGATGATTTCAATTTTATACTGGACCCAGGCCTAGATTCTTCTACCCGCAGATCATCCATATCCCTCTCTGGCCTCAGTAGGTTGGGTAAGCAATTTTATTTTCTTCAACTGGTGGACATATGGCAGACTCTTCATTCGTCTGTCAAAGATTATACATTTTACTACCACCCTCATTCATCATACAGCCGTATTGACTATTTTTTAATCATGCATCATTTTCTGACGTGGCGTACTCTGGTGAATACTGATACACAGTTGTGGTCGGATCACCATCCTGTTTTCTTTCAACTTATGGTTCCAGATGCCTCTGCTAGGATTTCTTCCTGGTGGCTTAATAAGTTGTTGCTAAAAGATGTTGTGGTGTCTCCTTTGCTATCAGGAACTTTCTTGCGGATCACTCGGCTGACCCTTCGCGCTCCCGATCCAGTGGGAGGCCCTCAACCAAAGGCTGCAATACGTACTTATACCGCGGCCCACAGAAGTGGTTATACCAGGAACATGGCTGCTGCAGCTGTGTTCTTGGTGTCTTTTTAAACAGCCGGCATTGGCTGTTTATGTACAAGCCATCCAGTGTCTTTAGAGCCGCCGGATCGTTTGTACCGATTGGCGGCGTGTGCTGCCCTCACACCCCTCCGCCGCTGCCTTTCCCGGGCTCTGCTGTCCACCGTGTGGGCCTGGGACCGGCACGGCAGGTCTCTCCACAATGATCAGAGAGAGATAGGCAGACTTCCAGCCGCTGAACTCTCCTCCGATCACCGGACCCGGAAGTGATGTGTATTACATCACTTCTGGCGTCGCTGTTTACAATCTCCGGCTCTTATAGCCAGGAGAAGAAGCTGGGAAGCAGATATCTGCTTCCTCAGCTTTTTTGGGGTCCCTAGGTTACATTAGGGGTCTGAAAGACCCCTGATGTCTCCATAAAGAGGACCTGTTACACCCTATCTGCTATTACATGTGATAGCAATAAAGTTAGTGTAAAAAAAAAGTGTTTCAAAAATAAAAAAAATGGTGTGCCTACGTGCAAAAACGAAAATTGTGTTACACATGTTATATATCGCCGCGAACGTTGAAGTGAGAGCAATAATTCTAGAGCCATTAATCACTGTTAGCACTAAACTGATGAGTGGTAAAAGCTTTTAAATTGTCCCCTATGCAAAATTTGGGGTATTGAAATTTTTTGCGTCTTCACGGGCGAATGCAATTTTAAGGCTTGACATGTTTGATATCTATTTACCTGACATGATCCCGTCTTTTATATTTTACCAAAAAATTGGGTATTATATTCTGTTTTTGTACACTAAATTAAATTTATTGTATTTTATCCTAAAAATACTGGTTTTAGAAACATTTGCACAAATACCGTGTGACATAAAAAATTGCAACTAGCATTTTTTATTCTACAGGGCCTCTGCTTTCAGAAAATATATAATTGTTTGGGGGTTTGAAGCTGTTTTCTATTTGAAAATTCAGATTTTATGATGTGCGTGCAAATAGTAAGAATTTGCTCCGGACAGCAAGTGGTTAACTGTGTCCTTAGGGGCATTTTAGATCTCATGGCACACGACTCAATGGAGGTCAAAGGCTTGCACACGTCCTCAGATCGCAAAAAGGACTCGACTCCGGAGGGCATCAGCGCCAAAGGTGCAGTTCTAAACTGCGCATGTTATGTGCGCCGCAATTGTAAGTATCCAAAAAATTAGGTGTTAGGAAGCTTAAACCTTTGTCTCAAACTGTCAAAAGGAAGAAGACCATGTTCTCCCGCTATGTGATCTAAAGTCTTCAGACCCCGGATGCCTACAACACTGGGGGACGGGATCGCATAAAAATGTGGCAAATTAGGATTCAGCCAAAGGGGAACATGAAGAGAATACCTAGAAGAGGGGACCCATAGTTTTTTTTTCAAATTGACAATTTTTATTGAGTTTTATAAACAGACAGTACAGAAGTGACCAAAGTCATGAAACAATGAGCAAGAGGTCATGCGGACCAAAACCAAGTATACATTGTGTAGCAAGCAACAGTGCACCGTTAAACCCACTGCAGCGTTAGGCCCCCAACAAGAGGAAATACATGCAACCCTCATAGAATGTAATTACCCTGGCTAACAAGCATTGCCTCTCATGTAAAGAAAAATAAACAATAAAATTCGGAGGTATACATCTATTTCCCGCACCATACCTATGGTCAGCAGTACAACAGGTTAGAGGGTGAGTGCAATACTGTAATCCTGAAAAGAGCTCGATCTGGTGTTACGCATGAACCAGGCTCGCTGGCCTAGAGAACAAGGACAGTACCCTGGAAAAGAGAAGACACAGAACAGGGAAAAGAAGCAGTAAGAGAAATAAAGGGTAGGAAAAGCTGGGTACCGGCTCATCTCGCATTTCCATCTACCTCGGACGGCATCCCCCTATCCCCCTCCAATGCATCCCAGGCCTCCCACACCTTATTGTGCAACTTCCAGGTATTATTTACTTTAGCAGTCAAGTATTCTACTTTTTGGACATCTTTAATTCTGGTATACAGATCCAGGTCTGACGGCGGGGTAGTGCGCTTCCAGTGAAGAGCAATGAGACAGCGTGCCGCCATCAGCACATGGGAGGACAGTTTTTTATCATATTTATGGACCTCGATGAGGGGATGGCCCAGCAGGTAGTGCAGCGTATCCATTGGGATCCTACACTTAAGAAGGTTCTCAAGTATGTCCTGTACATTTAGAGCTGCAGCTAACGATTATTTTCAAAATCGATTAGTTAGCCGATTATTAAGTTCGATTAATCGGTTAATCGGATAAACAATAAAATAAAGTTTAAAAAATGGCTCCAGTGATGGACTACTAGTTTGTATTGAGGTTGTAGTCCATCACAGGAGCAAGCTTGGAGCGGTGGAAGTAAAAAAGAAAAAAAAGATAGTGTGGTGTGCAATATAGTGAAATGGAAAGTGTAAAATTATACAGCAATGAATGCAGAATGGCACTGGCTATAGAGGACTACAAAACCCAGCAAAAGCACATTATACAGCACAATGCAGAACACCGCCAGCTATAATTTGCGAGCGGGTCTGGCAGCGGTGAGCGTGAGGTGGGGAGGAGGTGCGGCGCACAGCGTGTGGAGCTGTGAACAGGGCCAACTGATCGGAAGCCGATTAATCGATTATTGAAAAAGTTGACAACTTTTTCAATAATCGATTATAATCGATTAGTTTTTTTATTCACAACGTTGCAAGCCTTTATACTAGCCTGCATAGTGGCTGTAAGGTGGTAAGGTGCAGAGCCACCTTTATAGAGGAGATGTGCAAGAGCTTCGTAGGAGCCGAGACAGGCTGCCTCCACATCCACAGCAGCATTTGATTTATCCAGGATCAGCCAGTTGTGAGCATGACAGAGGAAATAGAGATAGAAATCCGGGATTGGGGCACTCCTGATAAACTTTTCATTCCTACTTAGCATATGGCAACTGTACTTGTTGCGATGTTGTTTGTTAAGAAATGGGCCATTTCTACTGTGAACCCGACAATAAAGTGATATTGATCCCTATGGAGGATGCACCTGTTTTTAAGGATCCCATTAAATAAACTTTGTAGACCCTTTCCCAAAACCTTTTTTACTTTGGCTGGCGTTACAACCAATACTGGCCATGATGCTAGTCTTTCCAATATTTATGTAATAAATATCTCACTGGCCGTCCGTGAACAATTATCTCGGAGGGCCGTCAATCAGGTATAAGGGCTTGTCATCCCCAAACAATAATATACAATGGAAATCAGAAAGAGAAAGAAAAGGGGTTTATTAGTCGGCCTTAAATGGGAAAAATGCATTGCCCACCAAGGGATAAAATTTAATTTAACATTTTATTATTACAGCCCTTAAAATTGTGCATGGTTAAAAGCAACAAACCCAAGTTACAGTGTCCTTGGCAAACCAGTCCCATATTGGTTAGCACCTCAAAATGGGTGACCGCATACTACTAGCTGGAAATAAAGTTCAAACTCGTATACGGCATATATAGTAAGGTGTAGTCTTGGGCTCCTGATGGGTGAGTTCTTAACGCGTTAAAAGTTTTCTCAGGAAAGGGACTTGGTGCCTAAAGATAAAAAGGTTACGCCATGAATACAGAGGGACATCCCGTTCCCAATGCAATATATCTTGGTGGTATCGTGTGGCACCTTGGCCCCTCCTGTAGTCCCAGGCCTGCGCCTTCTCCCTTTCCTTTCTTTCCCCAATTTCCCCCCCCCCAGCCTGGTGGAGGGGTTTATGGACATCGGGATCGGGATGTCCCTCTGTATTTGCGGCATGATGCTAGTCTATCAAACTTTAGGAGGGCCATAAAACAGAATGCTGTTTCCCTGCAAATTGATCCTCTGTTTGTGGAATGTATTGAGCTCATGCCAGCTTACCTAGGCTATTGTTTTGAGGGGTTAGTAGATATCCCCCATTATCTATATGAGTCTCCTGACAATGAACATGCAGGGAATGCTTTGGCTAAAATGCTGGAACGGGCATGCAAGAAACCTTACCAAGGAAGTCACTCGGGGGAAGAATATTCATCTGCCATAGCAAAAGAAGCCTAGACCTCAGACAGGGAAAACTCATCAACCATCTGAGACCAAGAAGAATTCCTTTCATTGCGCCAGGTCTTAACCTCCAAAGCCCGACCCAAACCAGGTGCCAAGTGCCACCAGGGCATTCCGTGGATACTCATATCTCAGGTGGGCTGTGCGGGGTCTCAGTTGGGCTGTGAGGGGTCTCAGCTGGGCTGTGCAGAGTTTCAGGTGGGCTAGAGAGGTCTTAGGTAGCCTGTGGGGGTCTCAGGTGGGCTGTGCGTAGTCTCAGGTGGGCAGTGCGGAGTCTCAGGTGTGCAGTGCGGATTATTATTCTTAATAATGTTTTCATTTTATTTATTTTTTTCATTTTAATTTCTTTACTTTTTTCATTTTATTTATTTTAAAGGGTTATTAAACCCTCCGGGTTTTTTTCCATATATCTACTGCTAGTAAGCAGTAGATATATGCAAAAAGTGTAAAAAAACGATTTGAAAAGGGTCAATACTTACCTGTGTCTTCCCCGCGCGCTCCCATCCGAAAATGTGAAAATTCTCGGGCAGCCGCAAAGCATCTTTGGGGCGGGCGCATGCACAGTTCACATTTTCAGCCGGGACGCGAGGAGAGACACAAGGTAAGTCTATGGACACATACACCCGCATGCAGACACCGTGGGACAGGCTGTGCCAGCAAGCTCAGAGGAGTCAGCGCTGGATCGGACACCCGCCGCAGCGCTGGAGGGACAGATGAAAACATCAGGAAAGAAGATCAGATTAAGAGACCTCATTAAAGGTAAGTGCTGACATTAACATTGGGGGGGAGAGAACCATTTTTTTAACTTTAATGTCACTTTAACTTTATTGCTATCACACAGGTTAACAAGTTCCTGTGTGATAGCATTCGGAGGTGACAGGTTCTCTTTATGAGCCTGCCCTCCAGTAGAGACTTTGGACACTGGATTTAGGACGCACTGGACATAGGAACGCAACTGGCACTTGACATAGGAACGCAATTGACTCGGGACTCAGGCCCGGTGCAGGCCTATGCGATCCGGGAACGCGCATCCCGGGATCGTGCGGTCCTGCACAATGCAGGCCGCGATTGCTGTGAGGCCCCATTCATTTCAATGGGGTGACATCCGCGCGGCAATCGCAGAAAAAAGGTACACGACGCGCGGCTGTTTTAGCCGGGATCATGTTTGGAAGCACGGGCGGAATAGCGGCGGGAAACCGTGCAATCCGCCCGGCGCGACTGGGGTGCCTTTAGAAAATAATGGCACCCAGAGCGCGATCAGTGCACACCTAGGCGACACCTGACCGCGCGGAATCGTGCACGATTGCCGTGCGGTGATGTGTCCTCTAGGTGTGCACAGGCCCCTAGGAACGCACTAGATTCTGGACTTTGCAACACAAAGGCTAAAAACAGAAGTATATTCACTACTCACAGATAATACAAACACTCCCCCCCCCCTGCTACCTGATTGCCTGCTCTGTCTCCATCCTTCTGATGCTGGTAGGACACCCTGCCTCCTGCAGAGACAGCACTGAGGCATGTGCAGATCATCCAGGGCCAGGCAGGAACAGGCACATCTAAAGGGATGCCCTATTTGAGAAAACATTGGTTTTCGTAAAATACAGCTCTCCTCCAGCCGTCACCAATGTTTTATTAAAGAAGACATCCCCGCATCCCTTTAGAAGACCCTACCTGTCTGTGGATATCCTTCAGACGGGCGCTCGGGAGCACATTCCCCCCTTCTGCCCCCTCTCACAACACCACTGCCAGGACCCTCAGGGGGGGGGGTTTGAACCCCCCTATCCCCCCCCTTATCTACGCCCCTGCTCATAACTAAGGATTGGCAGATGTGGTACTCTGACCTAATCAGACTCCTGGCAGATAATCCATGGGCTCTTCCAGATTGTCAGGACCTTCTTTCTCAAGGACTGGTTTATCATCCTGCTTCATGATTGCTGACTTTAATGCCATGGCTTGGGAGACAGTGGTAACCTTAAATGAGTAATTCCCCCAATGTTAAGGCAGAATGTCTACTTCCCACAATGTCTACAATGAAGCCTGGAAAGCATATTTTGCTTGGTGTGAGGAAAGATGCTTTCCCCCTGGGAAATAGGGGATTTCCACATGTGGGGGATTTCCCTCATGTGGGACAAATCCTCACCTTTTTATAATCAGGTCTGGATCGATAATTAGCCCTAAGTACCATCAAAGCCAAGATCTTAGCACTTGCAATCTTGTCTCAGAGACCTCTAGCTTCCCATTCCTTGACTAAGACTTTTGTTCAGGGTGTCTCCCATGTAGCTCCCCTAGCATGTTCACATGTTTCTCCAAGGGATCTCAATTTAGGTCTTTGAGCTCTTCAAAAACTCGTTTGAACAGGGATATTTCCCTTTCCATTCTGACCAAAAAGTCAGAAAAACTGACTTTTTCTTTATCGGACCTGGTGGTTCCAGTAAAAGGGAACCTGCTTCTTATTCCACCATTTCACAGTGCCAGATCATCATTTAGGCTTATGGTCTTAAGCATAAGGTTCCACCCTTTCCTGTTAAGGCATATTCTAACTTAGAGTGCTTCTTGCGCTTTCTGGCATCAGGCTGCTGTCTCCCAGATTTGCAAGGCTGCCACCTGGTCTTCTGTTCACATTCCCAAAGTTTTACCAGGTGGATGTTTAAGCCTCATATGATGCCAGCTTTAGATGTCAGATCCTTCAGGGAACATTTTGAGCTGCATACAGCTTTATGTGTTGTTGTGCGGTCGTGTTAGTGTTTTGTTGCTGTTGCCCACCCCACAGTTGCACTACTTTTTGATATTCCAATTGTCTCTCAGTCCTGTGTCCCTCAGTGAATGAGAAAGAAAATTAGATTTTTGTACTTACAATAAAATAATTTTTTTGGAATTCATTGAGGGACACTGATATTGCTTTTCTACAAATCTGAGGCATGGTGGTAGTGGTAGGGATTACACTGGCTGGTCACTATTTTTTGTTTTCCAGTGCCAAAATTCTCCTGTATGTGGCAGCATAACCCAAGTGTCTCTAAATCCTGTAGCCAAGATATTAAGCACACAAATCCCTTTGTTTCTTCGGTATGTATGAAGGGGCTCACAACAGCATTTTTTAAAAATACTGAATATGTGTTCAGATACTTGCAAGCAATTTATTGCACATGCATATACCTATGTGCATCCTGTTTGCTTCCAGTCATAACGCCATAAGTTTCTGTACTGACACCCTACCTGCAATTGTCTAGCTAAGCTGAGATGCCATTAGTCGCATATTGGGTGCTTTTGTTACCATACATGTACATGTGTTCAACAGCTTCCATACTTGCTCTCCTGTTTATCTGCTTCACCTTGGATTTTCACTGTGCTCCCATCTTCAAGTTCTTTCACTCTAGGAGTTCCCCAAACCACTAGATATGGCCAGCTGTTCCCTTTCTGCTCATGATACAGGGGAAAACCAGAAAAGACTATACAAAGAACTGGCATATCAAAGTCCACTAAAAATGAAAAAAGGGGACAAATGACCGGTGCAAAAAAATGTTAAAGGAAGCAGTTCATATGTTACAGCATTGCAGATGTAAAAAAGTGGGCTTAAAATTTCTTAACCCCTCTCATTACATCAACTAATGTTTAATAGCACCAGATTCTTCCACTGAAAAGGAGGCAGATTAACCTATTTATTTATTATGCTGTCCCTTCCCTTGGTAACTGATACATACCTCATTCAGCTATTATCTATTTATCCTGAAGCATAGAAAAAAAAACCCAAATATCAACTTTTTTAAAGGAAAAATGTTTTTAAATAAAACAAATATGCCCTTTCTCATTTACTATTTTGTTGAGAAGTACTTCAGCTATAAACCCAAAAGGTCCTTTATATTTCCTCCTGCCATGGGCCTCTTTACATTTTCACTCTAATCCTTACCCCTCCCTAATCAATTTATCTCATAGAGATTCATTAAAGTGAAAGTAGTGCAGGATTATGGGAGATTGCCAGGTTTCACTGTCTAAGCTGTTAGTGGATTATGTCTTAATTCATTAATTTGTGGTACTGTACTTCACGATATTTACTGGTAAAGCAAAACATGCACTGAATACAGCATGTATGGCAGAAATGCATTGGAATTTAAGGTTCTCCAGGGTATTTAGCATCAGAGTAAATTGGTAAACATAAGCATACTGTAAATTAAAGGGCATAATCTATACATATTATATATATATATATATATATATGTAATATTTACTGTATTAACTTCTGAAAAAAATAACTGCCTAGACTATAGATCCAGGAAGTGTCTGATTGTCTTAGTGGATCAGGAAAGATTTTCTTCCTGATGCGGCAAGTTGGACCTCTCTTTAAAAGGGTTTTATGCCTTACTCTCAATCAACTGTGGATTTAGGGTCCTGTGGATGCAGGATCCAGCATGGACACAAGTTTCCTATGAAGTAATTATGGTTTCATCCTACCATATCCTGTGTGGGGCACAAAACCTTGAGCAACTTTGGAATATTCTTGAAATAGTGAAATCAATTCTAACAAGATATGTGACCAGTGTACAGCAAATGCACTAGTTAACGATTTCAGTTTTTGCACCTGTACACCCCTTATGGACCAGATCAATTTTATGGGCCTACTGATTTAGTAATAACTTTGTAATTACTTAGAATGACAAAGTAATACATGTGTTTTTTTCAGTAGAAACAAATCTTTCTCTTGGAAATATTGTCTTGAGAAAAATATTTTATTTTCTATACAAGCAAAAAAAAAATGCTATGGAAAAATTACTAGTGTGCATTTTTTTTCTGGTTCGACCAGTGTTAAGTGTAAAATAAAAAATGTGATTGTAAATAAAAAGTGTACATTTTATTTTCTAATGACACTAAATTTGTGTTTCTATTACAAAACATAGCAAAATGTTTTACAAACTAATTAAAGGCATTTTTAATTTCTTCAATTGTGTGCTTTTTTTAAATGCCTCCCTAAACAAATTAGGAACAAGTTAATGAAAAGGAAAAAAAAATATATTTTAACTATTGATGGTTAAGAAAAAAAATCGATAGCAAAATAATAGCCAAGTAGAATAAGTAGAGAAAGGAAGAAAGCAGTTAATTAGGGCCGATTAGGGTTACTAAGGGTAGATAGAAACACAGTTGTGTTACACAGTCTGTATATGTATATATAATATATATATTTTTTTTATTTTTTTATTTTTCTACTTGCGAGATTGCATCAACTGACATCATTCATATGAATGAACCAGAGAAGTTACAATGAAACAAATATAGCTGCAAGCAGCAATAAAGGTGGCCAAGCAGTAGAGCCGGTCATAGCACATGAGACGATATTGTAGTTAGAGAGATTAAAAAAAAGGCCATGATTTCATGAATTATAAAAAAATTCAAATTCAAAATGGCCGCCGACCTTGATGACCTCTGGAAGCCATATTGTATTTGGCAGTTATGATGTTGAGTTATCATATGTATAACAAGTTTAACATACTTCACTAGTGATATAAATGCACGTTTATGCAATTGGATGCAATGTCAAAAAGTGATTGGCTTGTGGCGGCCATATATATATTTGAGGATCGGTCCTGGTTTTACAACCGTGGTAGAAGAGGTAGCCGTGGACATATGTGCAACGCTATCTAAACACCATTGGCTTGCAGCTGCCATTTTGATTTTGGGATCGGGCCTATTTCTACATCCGTGGCAGAAGAGGTCATCCTGGACATATGTGCAAAGTTTTGAGTTATTCTGATAAATGGTTTCAGAGTTTAAGTTGTTGACAGAATAGTGCACAATCCAAAATGGCAGCCAAACCATGTGACCAATAGAGCTATACTGAGCACATGTGGCAGCAGAGCAAAGTATAAGCTCACAGAGCAAGTTGTACATCTGTAGCTTTAGCGGTTCTGGAGATGCAGGTTTCTGAATTGTTCACAAAAATCATCACAAAAACCAAGATGGCTGCCACATCATGTGACCTATGGCCTTCATATTATAATAAGCTCTGCAGAGCACAGGGCTGTACCAATTACTCGTTGTAACCTCATCTTTTATATTTCATTAAAAAAATGGGTAATTTGTTGTGTTTTGGGGCATTTAATTAAATTTGTCACTAAATTTTGGGGTTTAATAAGGAGTTGCGCTAATATTGCGCAACATAAAAATTTTCAACTACCACCATTTTATTCTATAGGGTCTTGGCATTCAGAAAATATATAATGTTGGGGGGTTTTACGTCATTTTCAGGCCTAAAATGTGGAATATAACATGGGTGCAAAAATTGAAAAAAGGGACTCAGTCATGAAGGGGTTAACATACTTCACTAGTGATATCAATACACATTTAAGCAATTTGATGCAATGTCCAAAAGTGATTGGCTTGTGGCGGTCATATTGATTTTGGGATCGGGCCTATTTCTACAACCGTGGTAGAAGAGGTAGCCGTGGACATATGTGCAAAGTTTTGAGTCATTCTGATGGTTTCAGAGTTTAAGTTGTTTGCAGAATATTGCACCATCCAAAATGGCTGCCAAACCATACGGTCACATTGTAATAAACATATATGATTGCAGAGCTCAGCATATCCTGACATATAAATTTGTATATCTGTAGCCTTAGCGCTTATGAAAACACAGATGTTTGAAAATTGTCAGAAATAGGTTTGCTTAAACCAAGATGGCCACCAGAGCATGCGACCTATGACCTTTATGTTTCCAAGGTTTAAACACAGCACAGTCCTCAACCATTGGGCCAAATTTCATGAGTTTTTACATAACGGTGTGGCAATAATTAGCATTGGAAAAAAAGAGCATCAAAATAATAGAAATATTTGTCGAATTTGACACAATTCAATATGGCCGCCGAACCATGTGACCAATTGACTTGTAATGATCAATTGTGAATGCTGATCATAGCATGACAATGCACAGCAATGTGTAGATCTGTAGCTTTATCAGTTTCTGAGAAACTGATGTTTGAATATGGAGCTGAAAATAATCACCTAAAACAAGATGGCTGCCAGGCAATGTGACCTATGACCTTTATGTTGCAAAAGTTTGGGCATAGCATAGAGCTGTACCATTGGTCCAAGTTGCATCAGTTTGTGAGTAACAGTGCGCTTATAACAGGCTTTTGACAAAAAGGCCTTAACAATAATAACACTATCTAAACACCATTGGCTTGCAGAGGTCATTTTGATTGTGGGATCGGGCCTATTTCTACAACCGTGGTAGAAGAAGTTGCCCTGGACATATGTGCAAAGTTTGGAGTTATTCTGATAAATGGTTTCAGAGTTTAAGTTGTTGACAGAATATTGCACAATTCAAAATGGCCGCCAAACCATGTGACCAGTAGAGCTATAATGAGCACATGTGGCAACAGAGCAAAGCATAAGCTCACAGAGCAATTTGTACATCTGTAGCTTTAGCGGTTCAGGAGATATAGGTTTCTGAATATTTGCAAAAATTGTCGCAAAAACCAAGATGGCTGCCACATCATATGGCCTATGACCTTTATATTGCAATAAGTTCTGCAGAGCATAGGGCTCTACCATTGTGCAAAGTTTCATGAGTTTTTGACTTACAGAGCACTTGTTACAGACATTTGAAAAAAGTGGCGGAATAATAACAATAATAATGATAATAATAATAATAATAATAATAATAATCTTACCAATAACAATAGGTGTGCTTGCAACTGCGTTGCTTGGCCACCTAATAATAATCTGAACAGATACAATAGGTGTCTAGCAACTTCGTTGCTTGGCCACCTAATAATAATCTTATCAATAACAATAGGTGTCCTTGCACCTGTGTTGCTTGGCCACCTAATAATAATAATAATAATAATCAGCACAAAATCAAGAGGTGTCCTTGCAACTTCGTTGCTTGGCCACCTAATAATAATCTGAACAGATACAATAGGTGTGCTTGCAACTTTGTTGCTTGGCCACCTAATAATCTGAACAGATGCAATAGGTGTCCTTGCAACTTCGTTGCTTGGCCACCTAATAATAACATTGCTTCATTGTAACTCTTGACACAGCAGACTGTTTTGAGTATCAGTTTACATAGAAGCAGAAGGATCTGCTTCTGTGTAAATAAGGAAGCCCCAGCTGTCAAAATGATGACCAGCAAATGTCTGTAATTGTCATTGACTCGTGTCTTAGTTTTGGCTATTCTATGGGCTAGCTTTCCCTGCCTGTTTGATCTTGCACTGCTGCTTTTGGTTGTTTTAGCTCTTATGGTGTCTAATCATCGTTTTGCTTTCATTACCTGGCTTCCTTTTGCCGCTAAACAATCTTAGCATAATTGCTTTCTCCAGTGAATTCTAACACATGACATGTCCAAAAAAGGTGAGCCTAAGTTTTGTAATCTTCTCAGCCATCCCTGTCTAATTTTATGCATTCCAGAATTCGCTTGTTATCTTTGCTGTACATGGAATGCACATGAGCCTTTTACAGCAGCATAGCTCAAATGGGTAAAATATCGTTCTGTCAAGGTGCACCTTTCACAACCATAGATAGCTATAGGAAACATAATAGTATGGGTTAATCTGCACTTGGTTGCAAGTGTCACATGTTTGTTCTTCCATACTGCATTTGGTTAATGCTCATCATCACTGTGTGACCCAGTGCGATACAGCACTTTATTTCTTGATGATCAATATTCCATCCCAGGAAAGGTAATCCTGCATGGATTCAATCTCCGCACCATCTTTTGCTATTTTGGTGTATCCGTTACTTGCAGTGGTCATAATCATGGTCTTTTTGATGTTCAAGAGGTCAATTTCCCGCTTTCATCTTTGGTCCTTTTGCTCAAATGTTTCAGTCCTTCTATGGTTTCTGAGAGGAGGGTTGTGTCATTTGCATATTGACGGTTATTGGAATATTGGATCCTTTCTCCAATTTTTGATTCTTCAAGCTCCAGCTTCCTTATGATCATTTCAGCATACAGGTTAATCAAGAAGAGGGGAAAATAATGCAGTCTTGACTTACTCCCCTCTCTTTTTTGAACATTTCAGTGTCCCCATAGTAGTAGACATGTTTGCCACAAACTGAAGAGAGAAGAACTTCATAACAACCATGAAGTATGGTGGTGGAAATGTTATCATGTGGGGTTTATTTGCTGCTTCAGGGCTTTGTGCAGCTTGCAGTTATCGAGTTAACTTTACCAGCTTTTACTGCCAAGGGCGTACTTTTTTTATGGCACACAATTGCATCTATTGATATTTTGTTGAATAAATTATTGAACAGGCACATTTTACTTGTGGTCTTATTCAGGTATATCACATTTATCTGCAAGATTTAAAGCTTGCATGTTCAAATGTGTTCAAAAAAATTAATTTTCATGGGGTTTATTTAAAGCAGACCTTTACCTCCTTTGACTAAAATCACATCCGCATACAGCTCTGCATGCTGATATGAAATCATCTTACATTCATTAGCTAAACAAACATATTTTTATTTTACTTACAATTTCTTTTTTTCCACTTCCTGGTCCACTTTAGCACAAATGATGTAATTGTGCCCAAACGTTGCATCCTGGGAAGGTTACATCAGCAGTGCATTGCTGGGAAATCTCATCACGAGATCTTAGGGAAAGGCATTTTCCTCCCCTGAGATGATGTGCATGGTCACATGACCTAATAACATGTGCCACAGTTCCAGGAAGTAAAGGCAGATCTAGTAAATTTACCCATTTCATTCTTCACTGTTCTGGTATTTGCAAAAAAACTCTACATTTCAAATTGGTAAATAGCATCTACGTTAGCATCTACGTTGTGCAATTACTATTTTGATAGGTAAACTGTGTATTGGCCCTTGGGTGGGACCAGAGAAGGCTTCATTTTGCTGGACAACAAAATATTACCTGCTTTCAGCAGGATAAACTGAGCTGCCTCAATTTTGCACTTATATTTCTGCTATAACACCTGCAACTCACTGTGAAATCCCCTACAAAATGCACATGACATATGTGCATGCTAAATCTGAAGCAAAACATTTTGCGCACCCCTGTAACATACGCTAAAAGTTTTGCTTATGATGTAATTGAAGTGGTAGAATTTTAGTGAATAAAATTGAATCTAAAAATTGGTAGGTAAAAACATGCGGAAATACGACCTGCAATCTCATTTCCCCCTGTAGTCAATTAGGCTAAATTGGGGGGATGGGGGTAAGACTGTGTGATATGATATGATATAATATATGATATGGAGATCAGTTCAGAAAATGTAAGATTAAGTAAGATGTAAGAGAACATGTAAGATTAATCTACTGCACAACACTGCATAGGAAAGTAGCTTGGTCATATGACTTTAACAGTTCAGGTGGCCTGGCTCTTGTTTTCCTGGCATTTTCTTTTCTCATTCAGGAAGGTCTTCAATTGCTTCAGAATCCCAAAGCATGTTGGCTGCAGTAAAGTCAGACAACTGCTTTATAAATTGGTCCCTTAGGTTTTTTTTTTTAAATAAATCCTTCGTAGGAGGGGCGGACTGACAACACACGGGGCCCTCGGGCAATAAGAAATTATGGGGCCCCCTTGTGCTCGACCCATATACTAGCCCCACCCACAAGCCACATCCACGTTTACATTCTGGCACCCCCTGCATCCCTCTTCCTACACTGCTCCCCTCTGCACCCCCTGCATCCCTTTTCTAATGCTTCTCGCATCTCCACACTCTCCCCCCCATCCTTCCTACACTGCTTGGCAGGGGTCCAGAGGTGAATACTGTAGGAAGAGAGATGCAGAGGGGACAGAAGTAGGAGTGTTGGGAGAGAATTTGATGGCTGCCACCCTCTTCCAACATTGGTAACTTCCACACCATCTACATCCCTCATATTGCACTGCTAACCACGCCTTTAGGGCTGCAGCTAACGATTATTTTCAAAATCAATTAGTTAGCCGATTATTAAGTTCGATTAATTGGTTAATCGAATTAAAACAATGGCTCCAGGGATAGACTACTAGTTTGTATTGAGATTGTAGTCCATCACGGGAGCAAGCTTGGAGCGGTGGAAGTAAAAAAAAGTGTGGTGTGCAATATAATACATTATACGGCGCAGTGCAGAATACCAGCAGCTATAGAGGAATACAACAAATCCCAGCAATAGTACATTATGCTATAATGTACTATTGGTGGGATTTGTAGTCCTCTGTAGCTGGTGTTCTGCATTGCGCTATATACACTGAGTGGCCAGATTATTATGACCACCCCATCAGTACTTCGTTGGACTGCCTGGTGACTCCACGAGATGTTGAAAGGTGATGCAAGGAATCTTGCCATTCTCCGTTCTGCCCTAACATTGACTAGTCGCTGGCGGCCACAATTCGCACGTTCAGACCCAGATTTTTGGCTGACAGTCCAGTCTTTAAACACTTTAACAACAGCTGCTCTTAAACATTTAACAAATTCTGCTGTTTTGCTGATACTCGCTCCATGGCTTGAACACCAACAATCATCCCACGTTCAAAGGCTGTTAAATCGCGTTGTTCCCCCATATATTCCGGGAAAAAAATCACTTCTACTGTCGTGGTAAACAACCTGAGGCGGGGAGAAGCGGCGTGCAGCAAGTCCGTCTGGCGGGGAGCAGAAGCAGCGTGCCGCGAGTCTGTGAGGCGGGGAGGAGATGTGTGGTGCGGCGAGGTGGGGAGGAGACGTGTCATGCGGCATGTCGGGGAGGAGAAGTAGCGTGCGGGGAGCCACAAGCAGGCCAACTAATCAAAATTCAACTAATCGATGATGGAAAACATTGATAACATTTTTCATCATCGATTATAATCGACCTAGTCGATTAATTGTTGCAGCTCTACACACCTTACACTGCTAGTCCCTTCTAAGCTGCTCCCTGCAGTTTACCTCATGGTAGGACTCCCGCTCCTGATACCATGGCTCTGGGTGCTGCAGGGGACGGAGCCAAATGTGCTGAAAGTCACCGTTCCTTCCAGCAGTTAATCAGCACAGCGCAGGCGAGCACACGGGACCCTGATAGGTCTGCCCAGCAGAAGGTCCCACCCACTCACCATGGTAACAACCTGACTGACAGGCTACTCTCCTTCTATGCCGAGAAGCCCCGGTCCCTGTAGAGAAGGAGGGGAGGAGCCTGACAATCTACTGGTTACCATGGCGAGTAGTCGGGACCATCTTCCTTCACTACAGGCAGACCGTGCTGGGTTTGTGCCACCCCGCTGACTTGATGGCAGGGGCATAACCAGAGTTATGGTCACTCAGGGCAAAACCAAAACAAAATTTTGCACTGCACCCCCATTAGATCACCCCCTCCAATCGACCCAAGCGAGCAGCTGCAAAGTTTGCTTTCTTTATTGTGTTCCGCTACTAATTGCAGGGCCATCTTTAATAATAGTTGGGCCCTGGGCAAGATTTTACTAAAGGGGCCGCCACAACCCTCCCGCTTCCATCACCTGCCCCCCACTTCCCAACCCAGACCTCTGTATCCATGTACAACACCTTCCTCCAAAAAGAAACTAAAACAATAATAACTATATACACACACAGTATACTCAGTAGACTCAGCAATAACAATAATTAACAGGTGTCACACATCACCAGCAGCCCGACTACTTAGACTAGCAAGAAGAGAAGCAATACCTGGTTCACAGTCATGGCCTCGGCCAGCACAGGGTCACCCGGCGCCAAATCTGCGTTTGCAAAAACTCAGTCTCTGCACGGTTCTGCTGCAGGTCATCCATCCCCTGAGTTTACTGCCGGTGTTCTGACCAAGAACAGACGCACATTGCTGCTTCTCCACCCGACTGCCAGGTGACAGCGATCTGCTCTGACACACGCTGCGCGAGCTCCGCTGTGCTTTCGGGTAGAAGCTTCCCGGCCGGCGGGCCCCCCTAACTATGCGCCTGGGGCAGGGCGGTTGTTGAGTGACTGTCCGATGAGGCCCGATCCGGTACAGTAGACTGCTTGTACCCCCTGTCAGTAACCTCGGCCACGGGCTGCCTCATCTTTTGATTTTTGCTGACAAGTAAGTGGAAAAGAATATGAAGTTGTTAACTGTTATTTTGCCTATTGGTAAGTTTGGACAATAAGCTGCAGAGGACTCTTTGATTGTATGGCACAAGGATTGCTTCTACGTTTATTGTGACATTGCCTTTTGTTCCAAAATGACCTCCACAGTAGAAGATCGCTTCAAAAGAAGAGCAGATCTTTTTACATAGTTAAATAGTATTTGGGGTTGAATAAAGACATACGTCCATCAAGTCCAAGCCATATAGGTCCACGCATCATCTCATTCTTAGGGATACTGGTATCCCTGGATATTACGGTCCCTCAAGAAATTGTCCAAAAGTTTCTTGAACAAATCTACACTCTTGGCTGAAATCACTGCCGGTGGCATTGAGTTCCAGACCTTAAACGCTCTTACTGTAAAGAACCCTCTTTGCCCATTGTGAACTTTAGGTGGTGGCCTCTAGTCTTAGTAATGGATTTAATCTCAAACAGTTTGTTGCCAATGTTGCTGTCACCATTGAACATCTTGTACAGTAGAGTAGAGGGGTTCCCCGGAGGCGGTCTGGCGGTGGACACTGTAGCAACAGCCGCCTGTTGAGCAACCGACTGGGAAGTAGAAGCAAAGTCCTGTAACGACTCCTGGAAGGCTTGCTTCATCAAGGAGATCATCTGCCGGTTATCACTCTCTCTGTCTCGGGTGGCTTCGGCCAAGCAAACAGCACAAGCTGTCTTACCCGGCAGAGCTTCATTCTGACATGTCCAACACTGATCCGCCCGCTGATGACGACTTCTGGAAGGCTCATTAGTAGCAGAGGAACGTGGCTGTGCACCGGCCCGAGGCCTGTCCCGGGACGCACGGGGCCTCCCAGTGGAAGCGTATCTGTCCGCAGACGGAGACTGGTGTCTGGAAGAGGATGAGGAGTGATGGTAGCCAGGCTGAGCTCTGGAGCATTCTTTGCTCGATCTGGATGGGCTGACAAAAAGCAAAAAATTCCACAGCTTGCAGCAGCAAAGGTATCATATATAATAACACAATCGCAGGCAGTCGCTTACCTTCTCTGTACGCGCTGGTCTTTAGGAGGGGTTAGCAAGTCTGAAGTAATTCCAAGAAATACATATGCAGTCAGAAACATGTGTACACACTGTCCCCCTATCTACAAGCAAACCTCCACATACCTGAAGGCAGACAGTAGGGCACCAGGCAGCATAGGAGCAGCATAGGAGCGCAGACAGCAGATCCCAACAGCATGAGACCAAACGGCGGCAGCTATCGGTACATGCTGCAGTAAAAAGGCGCCAGATCAGCTCCTCCCCTCGGCCGGCGTCCTAACGCGCATGCGCATGACGTCAGCGGCCGTCAGGGAGACCGTGGAACGCAGCGGCTGCGTTCCAACATTACGGCCCTAAACGAGGGCGGAGCCACATCCGGAGCAGTCCCATGGAGCGCAGCCTGCATTCCAACAACCGCCGGTACAAGGGGACAACACACAGCCCTCAATGAACCCAGTTTTACTGGGCAAAACGTGCCGCCTCGGAAACCAGCAGCGAGGCTCCCCCATCATAGCCCTTTAGGCGAAACCGAGGGACTACACCCGACCGTGCGGACCAGGGTGGACGGCCAGAGGCTTTACCTCCGCCAGGTAGGCAACTCCCCACCTCCATCAGTAGTAGGAGGAGGAAAAAAGAGGAACACTGAGGACTGAGGGGTGCTAAAATGTATGAGTTAAACATCCTATCAGAGTGGTAGGGAGGCGGGGCCATGCCATTTGTGTGCTGCCATGGAGCTAGTCAGGAAAGGAAAATTGCGGTAAGTATGAAATAAAATTTTCCTGGTTTAGGGACTTTGTACACTACGACTCAACTAAAATGACGGGCTAGGCGATCTGAGGATTGCTCGCTCTAACGGCTGTGTCTACGCAGTTGTGGGAGATTTATGCCCGCCCCCCCAATGGGTGGAGCTTATCAGCCAGTACTAATCATGGTCCATGTGATTACAAGAGGATTAGCTGATTGGCAGTTTGCCTCCATGTAACATACTGAGAAGGAGGAGGAAGTTAGGTTCTGAAGTAGGGGGCGTGCCCCAGAAACGCGTTAACCCAGGCAAAGTGTGCAGCTAATGGATCTATCATTCGTCTGCAGCTTTCATACGCTGTGTCTAGTTTGGTTAGGACTGTCTTATGACTTTGAAGGCCTATTGTCATTTGCTCTTTTGTGAGTATTACTCTTTCTACTGCTTTTGCTCAATAAAAACCATCTACATTAATAAAGAAAACTGTTTGTTTTAAGTTTGGACAAGATGCCTATGCTTATATCTATAAAATCTGTTTCTCATGTGTACTTATGTTGGGTCTACAGATAGTATTCCACAATTGCAGATATGTGTAATCTAGATAAGGAAGCAAGAAGCATGCAAAATATTATTTGATGCTTTTGGATCCTAAGCTAAGGACCTAATCTAACCTTTCACAAAAAGAAAATTCACTTAGCTTAGGGAATAAGGTGAAGTTATGCTGACTTCAGTTATCCAATTAGCCTGTTTTTTTAACATTTTCCTTGCATTAGGTGTGACTGGGTATATCACTTGATTTCATCTTTTAACTAAGAAAAGTACAAATTCAATTTGAGAATGAACATACTTTACTCATCAGTAAATCAACCCCACAGTGCCTAACATTGGGGATTTGAAGGCTTAAATGTTTTTGCAGTTGTAGCAAGAATATGATGATTAACATGACATTCTTTCTTACTTGCAGACAGGTCATCATTCAGTCCTCCTTTTTAAAATACATGTAAACCCAAACATTAAACTGATATAATCTTTCATATGTTAATGTTTTTAGAAAAATATTTTTAAATCTTTCTAAATCTGCAACTTTCATTGAAATAATGCCTGGTGATTGCACCATGAAAGTCCATGTTCAGGTACTTCTTGTTATAGGGTGACAATGCGCTGTCCCTGTCACCCAATTATCCAAAATATTCACGAGCCCAAACGCACTCCTTTCAGCTTTTCAGACCTCAATAAATTCAGGGTGCTTAAGTGACATGATTGATGCGGCCATCAAAAACATAGTCCATTGTACAAAGTATCACCAGCACACCATTTGTAGCAAAACAATCAGCAAGACATTTATTACCCACCAAATATTGCAATATTTCAGGACCGCTCAGGACCCCTTCCTCAGGTAGCAGTGACAACAATCATAGAGTTTAAATACCCAAGCCCACCAATCAGGAACCCCACAAGCTACAGGACCACCCCTCTTTCCCACAATAGACAAAGGCACAACATTGATAAGTTCTAATTAGCTGTATATAATATGTGCACATACAGCGCTAACCCTAGATCATGCCATGATAGACAGCCCACTCAGAGGATAAACCAGATTGCCATATACAAAGAAAGTTGAAGCAGTGCTTTGTGCAGCACCCTGGTTACCATTTGAAACCCACCTGTCAGGACTGAAAACAGAAGCAGATAGCATCATAGACACTACTAACAAAGGGATTCAAGTCCCCAAGTCAGAAATTAGTTCCCATGCAATGAGCTGCAACCATGGAAACAAGATGCATCCAGATTGCCACCACATCAGAAGCAGAACCATATTAATTTATTTTTCAAATAGCCAGAATGGCCTGTAGAAACTTCAGTGAGGATATTAAAGAATAAATATATTGTAAATACCCCCGCAATCTATCCTGGGCTAATCACCATAGCATAAGAAATGCTGAAGTGAAATATTAGGTAAATATACAGCATATAAATAAATAAAACGGAGCACACGGCAGCAGTGAAAATAAAAGCAAATAGAAGTGAACCACACCATCTACTACAGCATTGTAAGAGGTACATTCAAAAGTCAGTGCTACATGTCAAATATCATAAGAAATAAGTTCTTAAGATCTCAAGATCTTATAAGTATTACCCTTGTGTCGGTGACAATATGTTTCTTCGTAATAATAGAACTGCAGATATTACTTTTATAGCAACAATAACAGCCCATTTTTTTAAGACAATTTTAAAGGTTGACAACAATATTTCTCTAAAGTGTGAGGGAAGAGCAGATTGTCTTATTTGATCTATTTGCACATGATGGCAAATTTATAACCCTTGGATGCAAGAATTTGTTTGCCTGAAGGAGGGCTCATCTAAGGATATTTTCAAGATATCCACATTGTGTCAATTTAGTAAACATATTCTCACTCATATTTTCACAATTCTGTCCATCAGAACAAATCCTCATTTTTTTTAAATTTCAAAATACAACAGAGTATTTTGATCAGTGGGTTTAATGCACACAGACGTTCTACACTTGCTGTTACAGATAGGGACCTCTGCGTCCAAAAATGTAATGCTCGTTCTGGAATATTCCAGCTGAAAATAATATCTGTAATCAAAGAATTCAGGAAATTATCAAAGGCATGCACATATTTCTCGTTTCCCTCCCAAATCATAAAGATCTAATCTATTATTCTCCTTCACAACTTTATTTACTTCTGAAAGGGTCCTAAAGGGTAAATAATGTTTCCCCTAAATAAAGAGGTTGGCAAATGTTTGAGCAGCGATCTACCCATGGGGGTTCCCTGAATTTTTGTAAACATTTTGTTTTAAAACAAGAGAAGTTTCCCTTTAGAAATAGCTCAAAACCCCAGCAAAAAAGGTCACTGAGGGGCCTTGGGTGGGGCTAAACAGCAAGAAATGTTCCACGGCTCTAAGGCCAAATGAATTGGCAATGAAAGTATAGTGCCATTATATGCATTGTGGCCAGAATTGTATTTTGGCCAGAGTCTTCGGTACCATGTAGAGCCTATAGAAAATGACTGGTGACACACCCAGACATAGGTTTGTAAATGAGAGTCCAACCATTTAGCTAGTGGTTGAGTATCAAAATCTGTACCGGCTACAGTCGGTCTGTACTTCTAAGGACTTAACCCATTTGTGGATCTCTGGTAATCTGTAGATGACTGGGCATCTGGGGACTTTCATGTATAAATATCTTGGAAAATCTTCTGTAAGCCACCCATTAGTACATCCAATGTCAATACAAGTTTCTAATTTGTTTAGAGTCTCTCTTATACACTTCCTGGTAGTTTGTAATATCAGCAAGCATGGATAATATTCCAGCTCAGTAATCAGCATAGTTCAACATGAATACTGTTCTGCCCTTATCCTCAGGTTTGATTATAATATTCTCGTCATCTCAAAATCCTTTAGGGCTAGATGTTCCTTCTTACTCAAATAAGATTGATATAGAAGATGATTACTAGTTCGATTTGAAACTTGTAAACTGTGTATAAAACGTTCAATGCAGTTATATTGTCCTGGAGTTACAAAGTCACTCTTTATGCAAAATTGGCTTGAAACATTAGACATCAATGAGGTGTTAGATCCTGAAAAAATGTCTTCAGGGTTCTTTCAAATTTGAGCAAATTGATTTCCAATCTAAAGGGGTTTAGTCTGGCTGTCAGATGAAAAGACAAACCCTTGCTCAGGAAGTTGATTTCATCAGTGGAGTTTCTTCACACCCCTCCTTCTGGACAAGTTTGCCCAGGTGGATTTTTTGTTTTTAACTACCTCTCCAGAGTTGTTTGTATCATTGGCCATATGAAAAGGCGCTTCCAAATTCACTTTTGGAAGTGAGGCTATCCACGGCCTCAATATATCCGTGGATGGATCCCCTATATACTGTCAGTGTCTGATGAAAAACGTTGACATGCAGACTCCTATATATTTCTTGCATTACCACAAAAGATTGTGAAAAGTTTCTATTTCTAGAGCTTGGTCAACCAGGTATACACATTCCCGTCTTGAGAGACTATTTTATATTTGTCCCATTTTATCATTGGCCATATGAAAAGGGTCATTAGGAGTAGCATCTATGATGCACAAAATGGTTTCACCTCTGTGAGGTGGGTTTCAACAGTAACCGGGAAGCCACACGGAGCACATTTCTTACTTTTTTTGTATAAGGCAATATGTTTTGTCCTCTAAAGGGGTTGTCTAGCATGCCATGATCTAGAGTTAGTGCTGTATGTACTGTGGCATTGCGTGGCAATACCACGGTGTTAGGTGGCCTCAAAGTCACCCAGGGTTCTCAGCCAGAAAGACATTTACTTGTCTCAGGAAAGAACTGCCTTTTCAGTCCTTTCCAGGTTTTCTGGATCATAGTTGGGATCCTGGAGCCAGGAGATTTCTTAGAGCTCTTGGTGGGACAAAATCTACAGTCCTGGGTCCGTGGGTTAGTAGCAACCAGCACCTAATTGTGCACCTGTGTAAATCTCTCATGAAGAGGGTGCTGGGATGTGTTCAGGGCCCCACCTTTGAGTCAGGAGAACTCCACCCAGGAATCAGTGGAGGCCAGCGCAGCAGGGAGCTGCAGGTTTGTGGAGCCTATTGTGCGGGTTGGCATGTTACTGAGAGTTGTCTGGAGGTAACAGACAGTGTCCTGGAGGATTGTGGCCGGAGCAACAAGAGAAAAGTGTTACAGGACTGGGACACTGTGAGTGTGAGGGACAACTCGAGGATTGGTGAGCCCATATCTTTTATATGCTGCAGCAAGCTATCTTATGTTGGACTTCTTGATTGTCTGCCTTTTGAAAGAAAAATAAATACTTTTTGTTAAAGGAAAAATGCTGTGCAAGTGCTCTGTGAGCTCCCCAACATTACAGTACATATGTTGTATATGTACATATGTTGGCTATTTTAACTTGACTTGATTTTGTGCATTAATTTTCTGTTGTGGGAATGAGGGGCAGTCCTGCAGCTCTTGGGGGTTCCTGATTGGTGGACTTGGCTATTTAAACTTGGTGTCTGTTTGTGTTTGTCACTGCTGTCTGAAGGTAGGTAATACATATCCTGGTAATTGTTTTGCTACAAATGGTGTGCTGGTGTCACCCTCTCACATGCACATTACACAGGCATAGTCCAATATTGTCATCATCGGGAAACCCAGCCTAATAAATAGGGGGGATTTTCTAAATATCAGCTGTCACTATCAGGAAACCCACACTGAGAAAAAACATGCTTCCATTGCTGTAGTACATGCAAATAGACTGGAAGTGGCCGCAAAGAGAATGCAGGAGGTCAGCACACTTAGATGCAACAAAGGGGGGAAAAAAGGTGAAACCAAGAATTTTATGAAAAAATGGCAGTTTATGACAATGTCCTTTTTTAATAAACAATATGTCATCCAGTTAAGCTGGGTTCACACTTCTGCTGCAGTGTGTTGCGTTCACACACGTGTGTTAATGCACTTTTTTGTTTTTGCACGTTAATGTGTGTTGTGCTAAGGCAGCCCATTCAAATGAAGGGGCTAACAATGCACCCCAACAAACTAACGCTCATAATGTGCATTACCACAGTGCACCGCAGCAGAAAATGTAAACCCAGCCTTAATGCTTACATCTATGTTAACCTGATGCTGTAACGCACCAGCAAATCTCAGTTTGGAAAGGGATCTCAGCTGCGGTTATCGAACTTTGTCAGACGTTCAGGTTATGCTTAATATGTGTGACGTAGTCCCCAGGTAAACGTAAATATGGCGTTTCAGAGTTCAGATAAACAATATACGCTCTATAGGGAGCAAGAGCAATCGTTTAAAGTGCAATACATCATACACCACCTTTATGACAAGTAAAAGAAAACATTTCTCGCCACTGCATTACTTCTTGCAATAGAGTAGTGTCTGTTAAATGATCAATGGCCGTACAACCTGACTGACCAGGAAACATATGCGTGGGCATCTAACCTGGGCCCGATTAGCTCTGTAGGTCGGTTCCTATTCCAAAAGAAGGTTCTGTGTCATGCAGGCTGTAGTAGCCATTTGGAAGCTCAAGGTGCACAGGTAATATGCAGCATGCAGCTGTTGCATCACAGCATACATGCAATCACCTGAATAGTCCCTTACTGTACTGGATAGGGTTTTGCATCAACAGACAAGAGGTAATTGAGTATTACCTGCAGAAATAGCTTTCAATCACCACGGATACATGGCCAGATGAGAGTAGTAGTTCTCATAGCATGCTTTTCATTCAATTACACTGTGAGTGCAGGGTACTTGTGGTTAGTGGTTTCAGAGTCTGTAAGGCACTTTCCAGGAACCAGGCAATAAGGGTTGACACGTCTGAGGGAAGAAACCTCTGCTGAAGCTGTAGTATGCTGTCCTAGCAGACAAGGTGGTTGCAAGAGCTAGCAGCGGTTCCAGCATGGGGAAGGAGCAATAACGGTGGGGATTGATTGCTCCAGCGTCCACAACACTAGGACACTGAGCAATTGAATTCCCCGCCGTTTTAAGTGACAGCCATACGTGAGAGGGGAGGAGCGGAGCTGCCGGTGTGACAGCGCTGGAGCGACCTGACGTCGCTGGAGTGGACGGAGCAGAACACCCGCGCTGGAGCGGGGAACGATAAGTTTGTTCCAGATGCAATCATTTGTTATAGTCCACGTTTGTTTTCTTTCTTATGCAGGACTTGCAAATAATACTATGGGAGTTATTCACAAAGGAGCCGAAGGATATAGGGGTAGCTTTGGCTAATTATTTGTCTCACTTTGAATGTGGGAGCCCTTCGGTTCGGCCGAACCGAAAGCGCTGCTGAACGGGCTACTCGCAATAGCCTGTACAGCAGTGTGCCGAAACAAATGTAAAAAAAACAGCGTGCGGTCCCCTTCCGATCCATACCAGACTCTTTAGGTCCGGTAGGAAAGTTAGGAGGGACCCCAAGTTAAAAAGCAAAAAAAAAGTATGTGGGGTTCCCCCTAAAATTCCCAACCAGACCCTTAAGAAACTGCATCGCAAATGTGTCTGCGCAGTTGCATTGCGATCCGTTTTGATGCGTTGGGGATACGTTTTTAATGCATTCCAGAGCATTTTTTTTAAACTAAAAATGCTAATTAGACAATAGGGTCACTTCCTTTTTCTTGTCAGAGCATTTCCTTTGTTTTTTTTCTTTTTGCACCCTGTGGGTTTCTGTTCACAAGCGGCTTCCTATCGTGCACATTAACTACCAAACCCTTAGCGTGTAATTTTTATTTAGACAATCCTATTGTCACGGGCGGAAGTCTGTATTTGCTAGGAACAGGGCTGACCAGGAATTAAGTGGCTGCAACTAGGACTCAAAGCATAGATAGAGTCATCGGTTCCCCAAGGGCCACAGAGGGACACTGGAAGCTTGGGTCACGGAGTGCCAGACGACAATCTGGTAAAAAAATGACACAGAATCTCATGGAAACATGGAGTGACAGTAGAGGCTGAGGTGACATATAGGGTGACACCAAATACTGGGGACATGGAATACTTTGGGAACTCTGGAGGAACAAGAGTTAGAGTGCCTACACGTGCACAGGGCACGCAGGTCCTGAAATAGTTAGCTTAAGTGGAGTGCAAAGGAGTCCCAACCAGAGTAGAGTGCAAAGGGGTATGCAGGGATCCTCAGGAAGCAAGAGGCAACCTTTGGAGAAACGGAGGTGCTCAGCAGCTAGCCTACTAATGTGTTGCTTGAATGCTGAGCAGCACACTGCCTGGCCCTTTAAGAGAGCCTCAGGATCTAATTGGCTGCAGCGAATGCAACCTCTGATTGGCTGAACACTGGCTATGAAATTTTATATCTTATTTTTATAAATAATTCAACAAGAAAAGAGCCAAATGTTTACCTTACACCATGCTTTTAACTATCTAAACTGACTGAAGCTGCAATAGCCTTCAAGTAAAATTGTCCTTTATCAGAACCAAAACCTGAAAGTTTTCCAAGATTATACTGAGAAAAATCATAAAGGAGAACTCCAGTAAGAATTATTTTACATTACTCCAAAGGTAATTTCTTATCTTTCAGCAATTGCTTCATGTTTTACAATATAAGTGTTAGAATTTAACATTTTCAGAATAAGAGCTCTTGTTCCCCTAATAACCATTTTTTAAAGATCAGGGGCCACTATTATCCCAGACATAGGTCTTGTAACATACCCTAAATAGTTAGCAGTTAGTAGTCAGAGGACCAAGGGTCTCAGACTCCCAGTCTGACCCACTTACTTACATTGCATCATTTGATTGACAGAACAGGAGACTCTAGTCTTATCACACCCATCCATGCTTGTTGTAAGTGATCGGCAGGCTTATCAACACACCAAGCACACCATCCCACCCACATTCACTGCCACTGAGGATTACAAGGGGATGAGTGATAAAACCCTTTAAATCAATCACTATAGCCATTTTGAATAATTTAGGTATGGCTATTTTTTTTCCATCCACCTTCTAGCAATTCATATGTGTTTTTTTTTTTTTT
>NW_017309186.1:22306-24913 GCF_000935625.1 Nanorana parkeri | reverse complement strand
TATATATATATATATATATAATTTCATTTACATTGTTTTGTGAATACATAAAGAACATTTACAATGTCACAGGACTATTATCAAATGCAAAAAGAAAGAGTTTGAAAGATGTTTCATGCATTTGTGGAGCTAGAATGTTTGTGCTAAGGGGATTTCCAAGGCTGCAAGCAAAGTATCTTACCAACTTCCAATAAGAAAGATCTGAAACAATTTTAAACAGGTTAAAACATTCTTCAAGAATTGTTTGATGGCATTTATCCTTGCAAGTAGCTTCTGCACCTACTGAGGGTACTGTCCTTTTCCAATGCTCTGTTGTGAAGAATGCAATGCATCCTGTTCGCTATTTCTCTAGGAAACTCAGGGTGCTCTGGATATACAGTATATGCTGCAGCGCATCCAATTCTCATCTACACCACAAAGAGTTTCTCATAACCGCAGTCAAATCTTTCCTGCTCACTCCAGAGTTGACAATGCTGACACATTTCTGCAAGAGAATAATTTATTGATCCTTACAACTCTGAGTTAATGTCCTGGATTAAGGAAACCTTGACCCATATTTCCCTTGACCATACAAGGACAAGTTATTTTTCATGGTGGCTGCTGTCTACCTGATTCTGAATTTCTCCAAACCCAAGTACTGGCTCTCCCAATTTTGGCAGACAATACTTATGCCAGAAGCTCACAACTCACATTACATTTTTGAACGTCTCTTTGAAAAGAACCATCTCTAAATTCAGATTAGCACCTACAGTCTAAAGACATCACTGAACACACACACACACACGCAGTATTGCAGTGTGCAATGATACCTTTTTTATTGGACTAACAAAATATATAAAAGACAAGCTTTCGAGAGTGAACCTCTCTTCAGGTCAGAAGAAGTTTGCTTCTGACCTGAAGAAGAGAGGTTCACTCTCGAAAGCTTGTCTTTTATATATTTTGTTAGTCCAATAAAAAAGGTATCATTGCACACTGCAATACTGCATTTTTGTCTTTTTTGACATCTTGTCTACTGGACTAATATGGCTTACCCATTTATATTGCTATATATATACATACATACATACATACATACATACATACATACATACATACATACATACATACATACATCTTGAAAAATTTGATAGTGTCTCACCAGTCAGTCAAAAAT
The DNA here is from genome assembly GCF_000935625.1 of Nanorana parkeri. Classification (NCBI taxonomy): domain Eukaryota; kingdom Metazoa; phylum Chordata; class Amphibia; order Anura; family Dicroglossidae; genus Nanorana; species Nanorana parkeri. The sequence goes on along the minus strand of NW_017309186.1, from coordinate 23,760 downwards.
TTCAGCATGACCGGACTATAGCCTTGCATTTTATGTTAAAGTTTGGGGACAGATAGAGCTTTCTTTTGGAGGTATATAATCACCACGGGGGGTATTTTTTTAAACTATATAATTAAAAAAGTTTCCCTACGTTATGTTATAAAAAATGTATTCTTACCCATATTTTTAGTAAAACAAAAGTCAGGGTCACGTCGGGTAAATAGACACCAACATGCCAAGCCTTAAATTGCATACGCCCGCAAAAAAACGCCCATAGGTGACGATTAAAACGCTTTTACTGTTCATCAGTTTAGTGTTATCAGTGATTAAAGGAGAACTATGGGGTTAGGGCTTTTCCCCATAGTTCTGCTTAGGGTAACGGCAGGACACAAATTAGCGTCCTCCCATCACCCTAAGCTCAGTATACCGCGAGCTGCAGCTCGCGGTATACTGAGACGCCGCAGCTGAAGCGGATCCCGACAATTATGTCTGGATCCTCCCAGCTGCGTGAGTGACAGCTGGCTCTGCCTATCTAGAGGCAGAGCCAGCTGTACCTGCCCCCTCCCCGTCCGTTCCGCCAGTCAGCGCTGGCGGATCGGAGCGGGGAATCCAGCCCCTCCCCTGTCACGGCTCTGTGCCGTGACAGGATCGAGAAGTGAGGGAACACCAGTATGTGTTCGCTCACTTCGCGATCTACTGAGCCGACCTGTGACAGTCTCATTGTCACAGGTCGGCAGGAACGATGAGGCTGAGTGAAAAGCACTCACCTCATAGTTCTCCTTTTAGGCTGGGTTCCCACCTAGGCATCGAAATATGCGTGTATGACGCGTGTTTTGCGGTGCATGTTTTAACCGCGATTTGCAGCCCACAAAACGCGCGTCAAACGCGTGCTTACGAGTGCTATCCAGCTGTATCCTAATGGATACGCTTGGAAATATGCCCCAAAGAAGCTCCTGTACTTCTTTGGGCATAGGGTGTTTTTCAGCACGTTCCGACACGCTGAAATACGCCCAAGTGAGAACCATGCCCATAGGAAATAATGGGATTTCACTTGCAGGGCGTTTTACAGCGCTGATCGACGCTCCATTCCATCATCATAACGTCCTCTGCATCCCATAGGAAATAATAGGATTTCACTTGCAGGGCGTTTTACAGCGCGTCGATCAGCGCTGTAAAACGCCCAGGTGTGAACCCGGCCTTAATGGCTCTAAAATTATTGCTCTCACTCCGTTTGCGGCGATATGCAACATGTGCGGCACGTAGGCGCATCTGACGCATATATGCGTGTGTATTAGGGGGGCGCGGACTTAAAAAAAAGTTTAAAAAATAAATGAATGTCATTTTTGTATAACTTTTTTTTTTTTTTGCATACAACTTTATTGCTATTACATGGGGGGCTAAGAAGCCCCCTATGGGATAGCCAATTTACATGACAGGTCCTCTTTAGGGAGACATCAGGGGTCTCCAAGACCCCT
>NW_017309186.1:22001-22296 GCF_000935625.1 Nanorana parkeri | reverse complement strand
GTATATTTCAAGAGTCAGACAGAGAGAGGCCCCAGGGAAGGTGGGGGTGGGGGATGGTGGAGGATGTAATGTAACAGACAGACTGAGGGGGGAGAGAGAGACAGATCGATGCTGAGAGCTGCTTCTTAGCGTTGGTCGGTCTCTCTCATGCTTCCCTCCCTCCTCTCAGCATGGTCGGTCTGTGTCTCACTCTTTCCCCCCTCCCCTCAGAGAGGAGGGGAGAGGGAGAGAAAACGACGGACACTGTGAGAGGGGGGAGGGGGTGTAGATCGAGCTCATCTGTATTCTGGCATCA
>NW_017309186.1:0-21855 GCF_000935625.1 Nanorana parkeri | reverse complement strand
GGGGGGGGGGGGGGAGAGTATAAGTGTATTAGGCTGCATTCACACCTGTATTAGGCTGCATCATATGCCGTCCTCTCTATTCCTGCATCATATCCCGTCCTCTCTATTCCTGCATCATATCCCGTCCTCTCTATTCCTGCATCATACCCATGCTCTGCACCCCATCCCACCATCCCACCATCGTACCCATCCTCTCCATCCCTGCACTCCATTCCATTATCATAACGTACTCTGCACCCCATTCCACCATCATACCCGTCCTCAGCAACTCCATTGCAATGCTGTATAGTGTACTATATTGCACACCACACGTTTTACTTCCACCACTTTAGTTGTGTAAGGGGCCCCAAAATTTCTGAAGGCTGCCCTGACTATATAATGAGAAAAGTACCGTAAATGTAAAAGGAAAAAAAAAGTTTTCCTACGTTATGTTATAAAACATTTATACCCATATTTTTGGTAAAACATAAGTCGGGGTCACGTCGGGTAAATAGACACCAACATGTCAAGCCTTAAAATTGCGTGCACCCGCAAAATCGCAAAAAACGCCCATAGGCAATGCTTAAAACTCTTTTACTGCTCATCAGTTTAGTGTTATCAGTGATTGATGGCCCTAAAATTATTGCGCTCACTCCAACGTTTGCGGCGATATGTAACATGTGCGGCACAATGGGCACAATCGGCGTTTTCGCACGTAGGAGCACCCGACGCATATCTGAGTGTGTATGTGGGGGCGGGGGACTTAACAAAAATGTTTTTTTTGTTATGCTTTATTTTTTTAATGATTCTTAAATTTTTGTATTACTTTTTTTTTGACACACAACTTTATTGCTATTCCATCGGGGGCTAAAAAGCCCCCTATATAATAGCCAATTTACATGACAGGTCCTCTTTATGGAGACATCAGGGGTCTCCAAGACACCTGTCACCTAGGGACCCCCAGAGAAGCTAATGAAGCAGAGATCTGCTTCATCAGCTTCTGTAGCTGGAGAGTGACACTGAATGCAGGAAGTGATGTAATATACATCACTTCCTGCACTCGGGGACTGAGAGCAGATCAAAGGGAGTTCGTATACTGAGATCCCTTTTGATCTCCTGTCACAGAGCCGTGACGGTCCCAGCCGCATCAGGCACAGCGGATCTCGGGACCGGCAACGGCAGCGACAGCTGCTGATACAAGTGATCGAGCGTCTATAGAGAGTCCTATTCCTCTTATCAGCCCTAGTTACAGCCATTTAATTCCTGGTCAGCCCTGTTCCTAGCAAATACAGACTTCCGCCCGTGACAGTAGGTTTATGTAAATAAAAATTACGCGCCAAGGGTTTGGTAGTTAATGTGCACGATAGGAAGCTGCTTGTGAACAGAAACCCGAATTAAACTACAAAACACACAGCGCTAACTATCGATCATATGTGACTCTCTCTTGTGCATGAAATATCAATATGAAGGGTCATATAATGACCCCATAATATCAAGCTAAGGGTCTCATAATTAGTGCAACAAAGAATAGATATTAAAATAAACTAATATGAATAAAGTGCATATTAAAATCCACAATTAAATAGCAATCAACAATGTCAATCATGTTTAAGAAACGCCAACAAATCGGTCAAAAATACAATATGAATGATATAAATATGATGTGACCTCCAACTAAAAATAAAGTGAACTCAAAAGATGGAATCAAAAGATGAAATTAAATCTTTAAAAGTCCTAATCAACCATGGAAGATATAAGCGCAGGAACGAAATCCAATCTGTGTAATTTGTGCTCCTTCAATCACCAGCCCCCATGGTCAAACACTTACCAGAAATGTTTGACTGAAAAGGCATTCAATCAAAATCCCCAAATCGTTTGCTGCGAACTCCCAAACATCACCGATAAAGCACATAGTCTTCAATATATCATGACAGCCTTCCTTGTGCAGCTTGATAAGATGGTCTTGGCAGAAGCAATATGACTTTTCTGTTTGGGCTTTCTGTGCACCTTGGTTTGACAGTCTCCTTGGAGTCTTACATCACTGTTGCTTACTCACCCTTACTGCTTCTACCAGGACCACAGAAAGCAGTAGCATCAGTATTAGCTGCATAAGCAGCCATTACTGATTATAATTACATATGTTCTCTAGTCTCAGTGGTTGCAACTTTTCTGGACAGCCCCATAGTCCTAAGTAGTCCCTGACTCTGTGACTGGTAAACCAGTGGCCTGAACTGGCTTAGTTTGTTAAACCTTGTGCTGTACATCTCATCAGTGGCGTAACTACCACCATAGCGACACATGCGGTCGCTATGGGGCCTGGGGCAGAGGGGGGGCCCGGCCATGGGGGCGAGGGGCTCAGCAGGTGGAGGAGGAGGAAGCCGGGCCCGGAAGAGGATACCGGGGATCAGCAGCGAGGTGGAGGATGCCGGGGATCGGCGGCGAGAAGGCCGAAGATCGGCGGCATTAATGGAAGTGGAGGCCGGGGATCATCGGTGAGGAGGAAGAGGCTGGGTTCGGCGGCGGCTGACAGGTAGGAACGGCTGAGCTGCTTTACTGTTTTTTATTTAATGATATGCAGTGTTAGGATCTAAAAGGTCCCGGCGTTCCCAGAAATGTCCCCTGTGTTTGAGTCCCTGCACAGCCAGGAGGGCTGCAGCTGGCAGAAAACATGCACCCTTCTGCCATTCCCAGCTGTTTCTCCCCCCGCCCCCCCCTCTGCCCTGCCGGCAACAGTTGCAGATGAGGGTCAGGAAGCTGAGGATGATCAGGATGATGATGTGAGGATAGTCAGGATGGAGATGATGGTCAGAATAGTAAGAATTCCAAACAGTCTTACAGTCTTATATGCCCTACACTTGTGACAGCTGATGAACCGACTTTCTCCCAAATACTGTAGGTATACCATAAAAAATGATCCTCGCACACCGTGCTGCTCCTTTAAGGACTAGGGGACCTTGACTAGATTTGTAAAACAAAAACACAGAGCGCCCCGACATGTGCAGGATAATTTTCTTTTATTTTAATGGATAAAAACATACAAGGATTGCAGTACAACAAGCCTATTACTCCGATCTGATCTAGGAAATATCCCATAAGAACTTTTTTTTTTTGGTTTAATATGTTTTTTAATTTCATACATTTTACATATTCCATTCTATATATAAAAAAATGACTATAATACTTCAACAAAAGAACATACAAAAAAAAACCCACAAGCATATATATCTTACCTCACTCTCTCTCACTCTCTCTCACTCTCTCTCACTCTCTCTCCCTCTCTCTCACTCTCTCTCACTCTCTCTCACTCTCTCTCACTCTCTCTCACTCTCTCTCACTCTCTCTCACTCTCTCTCACTCTCTCTCACTCTCTCTCACTCTCTCTCACTCTCTCTCACTCTCTCATTCATTCACCCCTAATTTCCTCCTACTTCCCATTCTTTCGAAACTTCCTTTGGAGGACTAGGAGGAAGGGCATCCTACCACTGTGCCGTTAAACCTCTATCTTCTCCTCGGTGTTCTCAAAGCCCCCCTCTCCTTATCCTATATTCTCTTATATCTAGCCTATCCTATACAACCCCCCCTCCCCTTTCCATATATCCCTCTCCCTATTTCTCTGGTCTCTAACCTATCGTGTACATTCCAATTAAAGCTATTCCCTTTTCTTATCTCACCTCTCTATATCTGTGTTCCTATTCTACCTATACTTGTTTACCTTCAAATCTAGTGTCATGTGCAAGCCCAAGTTTACTTCCTCTAGCTATACAACTTCCCTCAATGTGTACTCGCCTCTTTTCCTTTTCCTTACCTCCTTGTCCTTTTCTCCCACTCCTCCAATAGGCATTCATACTTCACCACTCATACAGGTCATATTTCTACCTTAATATCTGAGATATCTAATCCGAGGTCTTATCTATATCCTTGGTCATATATTCAGTGCCCCACTGTGGGTTCTTTATTTCATTTTGCCCTAGGCTCATTCTCATTACTCTATCCTACTCCTTAAGTCTACCTAAATTCCTCCATCTGTGTATATTTTTCCCAATTTCCCCAGATCTTGTGGATCTCTCTATTTTATCCGAGTCCCTTGCACTTAGCTCCTCCATATATTTTATTTCCTCCATTGTAATCCTCCATTCCCAATTCTCTAATGTAGGTGGTACCGTTGACTTCCAACCCTAGTTGCAACCATTACAAATATTAAGATTTCGTTTTTTGTCTTTTTTTAGGGATCCGGGTATTAATGACAACAGAGCCACAAAAGGGTATTTTTCCAAATTCTGTGTCTCTATGGCATTATATATTCCAAATACAGATTCCCAAAAAGGTTGCAGTCTAGGACAGCTCCACCAGATATGCAAGTATGTCCCCTCCTGGATACATCTCTAGCATCTATCTGTTAAATTTGGATTTATGTGTCTAATACCTTCTGGGCACCTGTACCATCTGGATATGATTTTGTAGTTCTTTTCTTGGTGGAAGGAAGATACAACGGATCTATGTGTCATATTAAATATTCTTTCCCATTCTCTGTCCGATAGCTCCCTTCTCATTTCTTCCCATCTTTTCATATACTTAGTGTGTCCTTTATCTTCTTCCGCCCTTAATATGCCATATACTACTGACAGAGTATGTGTGACCGGAGTTTCTGATATGCACAATTTCTCAAATGTAGTAAATGTCCTGTTAAGAGTTTTATGCATCCTAAGATGCCTTATATAATCTGAGAGCTGAACTGCCTCCATCCATAACTTCTCATTTGTCTTTCTGGTCGTAGGTTCGTTTTTAATTCTTCTCTGCCTGGTTCTAACACTTGCCACATCCATATATGTGGGGTGTTCTCCATATTTAATAGTGTGTTTGCTTGCATACCTGGTGGGAATTGAGGGTTACCCAAGATCGGAGTCAAGGGTCCAGGCCTAGATGAAAGATTGTATTTAATGGCCGACTTGTCCCATACTTGTAATGCCGCTTGTACTAGGAGAGGCAGTGTAGGTGCCTGTGGCCTGCACTCTACAGGGAGCCAAGGGAGATTCCTCAAGGGCACTGGGGGAATATCAGTTTCCAGTTTTACTACTCCTTTATCTTGGTCCCTGTGTATCCAGTCCAATATTCTGGATATTAGGATCGCTTTATGATGGAGTGTAAAGTCTGGAATTCCCAAACCTCCTCTGTTTTGATCTCATCAGATCTTTTGCACTTATTCTAGGAGTTTTGTTTGCCCATACAAATTTCATTGCTGCCGATTTTTTATTTTCATAAAAAAAGCTTCGGGTAGGAGAATGGGAATTGTCTGGAGTCTATATAGTATTTTTGGGAGGATATCCATTTTTAAGACATTTACTCTCCCTATCCAAGACATTCTTAAACTGTTCCATGAATGGAATTGAGCAAAAATATTATCTATCCAATCTCTAAAATTTTAATAGCCTAATTTAATTATATTCTAATAATTATAATTGTGTTAAGTTCTTTCGGAATATTGACCCCCCAGATATACAATGTATTTAGCCTGCCATCTAAATGGGTACATGGTTACATAGTGTTATAGTTCCCAGGTTGGCACCTTGCCCCCTTTTTGAATATTGGGACTACCGTAGCCCTCCGCCAATCACTGGGGATCCTACCAGTCATTAAGGAGTCCTTAAAAATGAGGATTAATGGTCTAGTTATTCTTTATATTAGTTATTTTGTCCGTTAGAGATATGTTTAAGAATTCTGATTTAGATAGGTTTATTTGGAAATTACTCAGGTCCCCATAACTCTTCAATTCTTTAAGGATATTGGGTATTGATATTATTGGAGAAGTTATTAAGAGAAGTAGGTCATCCACATATAATGCTATTTTATGCTGTTGTGTTAGAGTGGACATACCTTTAATCGAGGGGTTTTTCCTAATAGTTGCCACTAGTTGTTCCATTACTATGACATATAATAAGGGTGAGAGGGGGCATTCCTGCCGGGTTCCATTTTTTTATTGGGAAAGATGCGGACAATTCCCCATTAACTCTAACCCTTGTATTTGGGTGTGTATACAATGCCATCACTTTGGATAAAAATAATTCTCCCACTCCCATTTGCACCAGTGATTCTCTAAGGAAAGTCCAATTTACTCTGTCAAATGCTTTTTCTGCATCAACTGACAGAAGGCAAAGCGGTACATCTCTCTTTGTGCTAATTCTTTTAAATCGATAACCCTAGTGTTGCTGTCTCTAGCCTCCCGGCCCTGTACAAATCAAGTTTGGTCTAAATGAATAATTTTAGGCAGTACCTTTTTTAGCCTAGTGGCCAATACTTAGCATATATTTTTAAATCTAAATTTATAAGAGAAATTGGACGATAATGTCCACATTCTGATAGATCTTTTCCAGGTTTTGGAAGTACCGATATATGAGCCTCCATTGTATGTATAGGGAATGGGTTATCCTCTGTGACTGAATTACATGCTTTTGTAAAAAAAAGGGCCTAACGATCCTTCAAATTGCTTGTAAAAGCGAGCTGTAAACCCATCTGGGCCTGGTGCCTTGTCGTTTTGTAATGTGGAGATCGCCTCTTATATTTTTCCAGAGTGGCGCATTCAGCATTTCACCATCCCCAGCATTCAGTATCGGCAAATTTGCCTCTTCTATATATTTCCTCACTTTGCCTACAAAATGATCCCTTGGCATTTCAGTATATTTACCCCGTAGTGTATATAGGGATGGTATCCATTTGGTATCCATTTGGTTGTTGAATATTAAATTCATGTCTCCCATTACCATACTTGGGCCCATTCCATATTGTTGAAATCTATTAAGTGTCCATATACAACACTTGTGCTGTCTCTTATTTGGTGCATATATGTTCGCGAGTGAATATATTTGATTAATATAAAAACATTTCAAAAATATATATCTCCCTTTTTCATCTATATCTGTGTCCTTTACATCTAACTGTACATTTTTGTGAATCCCTATTGATACCTCCTTTTGCCTTCTTATCCGGGTTTGTGCTATGAATCCATATTGTGTAATTTTTATCTTTAAAACAGGGGTAATTCGGGTTATTAAAGTGTGTCTCCTGTAAACATAAAATATCCACTCTTTTTCTTGTGAAAAAAAATACAAAACCTGAGATCGTTTTTCTGGCACATTAAATCCTCTTACATTGTAGGTTGCTACTGTTAACCTGTTCATTTAAATTTAGTTTGTCGCCCCGGGTAACATATGCATAAGACCTGTAAATTACATTCATACTTCCCAACTTTGCTTTCACCATCACATTCATCTCCATATATACCTTGGTCATATTCTTGCATGTAGGACATTTTCTTTAACCTCCTACACATACCACGCAAGAAAGCCCTAATATATAGGCTATTAGGAGGTTGTAAGGGCCGGGTGGCAGATCGCCAGGCACTCGTTCCCCCCACAAGTCCGTTCCACTTAATTCTTATCTAAAGTTCCGGCCTTGTTATCAATATTTACTTATGTTTTATTTCCTTGTCCAGGCGGCCTCTCCCCATCCCCCACCTCCCTCAACTCCCCTCTGTCCCAAACCTCTTATATTCTATGCTCCAAAGAGACGATATATACCTATATGTGTTTGGACTAATGCCTCCTTTCTTTCATATAGTCAGTATCCATTCTATTCCTCTATTTTCTTTTCCCTTTTATTTCACTTCTTAAAGACTTTGCGGGGCCTTGATACTGTCCATCTTCCTTTTTGGGGGCTCTTCTGCCTTATTTAAGTCCATTGGCCAATCCGGTAGTTGCATCAGCGGTAGTGCCAGGGTATCCAAGAATTTTGGTAAATTTTCTATTACTCTGAATATTGCTGTTTTTCCATTCCTACTTGCTGTTAGCTGAAAAGGAAATCCCCATCTATATCATTTCCTTTTCCTGCAGTATTCCCAATACAGGTTTCAATGCCCTTCTAAGCGTCAGGGTTTGTTTTGAAAGATCAGGGAAGATTTTGTTGTTTTTTTTTTTTTTTTTTTTTTTTTCTCTTTCTTAGCTCTAGCAGCTGATAGGATGGTTTCCTTTTCAATATAGTAATGTAGGCGACAGATAACATCTCTAGGCCTTGTGGATTCTCCTTTAAAGTAACCTGGTACTCTATACACCCCATCTACTATCAACTCTCCTTCCGGGCTTCTGTCCATTATGTCTTTCAATATAGCCTTAGTTGTTAATGACAGGTTGGGAGTCTCTATTGTCTCTGGTATTCCACGTATCCTTATGTTACGCCTGCTCCTGTTTTCCATATCATCTATTTTGTATATCGTGTCTTGGAGCAGTGATGAGTGGCTATTAAGGACTAGCTGGTGTGTCTCCATTCTGGAAGTACATATATCCAGGCTTTCCTCCATTCCCCTCACTCTTTCTCCTATACTTTATATCGGTTTTTAAATCCTTTATCTCTTCTTTTATGTCATTTCCAGCCTGGTGATATATTTTTCCATATCGTCTTTATTTGGGAGGGATCTCAAGCAATCTCCTATATTCCGTTGTCTTCCACCCTCTTGTTCACTCTCCTGTCCTTGCATGTTTCCGGTTATAAAACTGGCTGCATTTTGCTCTATCTCCTTTTGCACCTCTTCTCTCCCCCTGGGTGTTATTCCAGCATGTTTTTCATGTGTACATACATATACATTTCCTTCCTGTTCCTACCATCTTGCCCCTTACAGTTCCATTTAGCAGGAGATATCAATGTCCCAAGCTTAGAACCCCCATCTAATGATGATCTCGGCCGCGTACCTGAGAAACCAATCCTTGGCATGGAGCTTCTGTTCCTTGTTGTCATCTCTGACAGCGTCTGTTGTGTTGGAATCTGTCTTTTTTTTCTGGTGCTGCTGCTTTTTTTTCCTTTCCCCCTATCTGCCAAGTTGTATATTTTCAAAATAAATTTGCGGATCTCTTGTGGCAAGAGTGGGGGGGACCAGTGGTTTTTCTGCTGATGCTTCAGCGGTGTGGATCCGAGGGGGGCCACTGGGGGGAGATTCTGAGGAGGAGAGAGCGTCCAGTGCTGTGGGAAGCGACGGGGAGATAGCTTGGGCGATGCGGGCGTCTCCTGCCACTGTTTAAGTGCTCCGATGCGGGGAGAGATGCGAGAGGGGACGGCGAGGCAGCCCTGGCAGGTCAGCGTCTCAGGCCGTGGCTGCTCCGTAGCGTGTCGGGCTTGTGGGTGGAGTCAAGGCCCGGCATCCTACGTCATCGGCGCGTTATGCTCTCGATGCCACCCCATAAGTGTTTGACACAGAAGACACCGATCAGCCAGCTGGCATGCCGCCTCACGGTTGAACTCCTGTGATTATGGCTAAATGTTGTACTGCAATCTTTGTGAGGATGTTTTTATTCATTATCCTTTGAAATAAAAAATGATCCTGCACATGTCGTGGAGCGCTGTGTTTTTGTTTTAGGATGGTGAGAATGGTCAAGAAGCCGAGGATGGTCAGGATAGTCAGAATGGAGATGGTCAGGATGAGGTGAGAATGGTCAGGATGGTGGGGAGGTGAAGAGGGTGAGAATGGTCAGGATAGTCAGAATGGAGATGGTCAGTATGGTCATGATGGTGAAGAGGTGAGAATGGTCGGGAGGTGAGGATGGGTGAGTGGTCAGGATGGGGAGGAGATCAGGATGGTGAGAAGATGAGGATGGCTAGGGTGGTGAGGAAGGATGGTGTGAATGATCAAGATGGGGAGGAGATCAGGATGGTGAGAAGATGAGGATGGCTAGGGTGGTGAGGAAGGATGGTGAGGAGATTAGGATGGTCATGATGGAGATGATGGTCAGGATTGTGAGGAGGTGAGGATTGTCAGAATGATGAGGTGAGGATGGTGATGATTGTCAAGATGGAACTAATAGTCAGGATGGTCAAAATAGTAAGGATGGTGAGGAGCAGTGGTCTAACTACCTCCATAGCGACTGGGGCCCAGGGCAGAGGGGGGCCCAGTCAGGTGCACAGGGCCCAGCAGCAGAGGTGTAGGAGGCCAAAGCCCATCGGCGGTGGTGGAGGCCGGGGCCCAGCAGAGCTGGTCCGGTGTGGCGGCTGAGTTGGAGGAGGAAGCCGGTGCCTGGAGATGGAGGAGGCCAGGGACAAGGAGTAAGTGGCTCGGGCTGATGGGTAAGGAGTGCAGTGTGCAGGGATAGGGACCCTGACCAGCCCACCTGAGACTCTGCAGAGTCCACCATAGAGAGTTTTTGGTGGGCTGTGCAGGGTCATGCTCAGGTGGGCTATGCACGGTCTCTGGTGGGATTGTCTGGGGTCTATGGTTGGCTCTGCAGTAGTGAGCATCAGAGTGATCTGTTCTTCAGAGCCAGCAGGAGCTGAAGAGAAGGAGATGGACATGGTTGCCCATACAAAACTTTGCTATGGGGCCCTGTGATTTCTAGTTACGCCCCTGCATCTCATCCTCCATTGCTTTTTCTGAAATAGTATTCAGCATAAAAGGGAATTGGCACACAGCAATTTATAGAGTTGTTACCTCCAGAAGCCATTTTTTATAAGGCAAATGCTTAAAATAGCTTAACATTTAGCAAACCTAATATTCATTGCTGTCAATTTCCCTGCTGGCCATACAAATAAACATTTTAAAAAAATTGTCACCTCCAGGGTACCTCCTTATCTCTAGTACAGCATCTGGCTAAGTGTAATGTCCACAGGGGATGCGTGCGAAAAAAGGAAAAACAAACCACACTGTGAGAATAAGAGATCAGGTTATTTTTCCAAATACAACACCTGCATTTTAAGGTTAGTGGGGTATTTGCATGAATACTTAAGTCTGCACATTGGCAGCAGAATGATCATGCAGTCACAGGATAGCTTTAAACTGCGTTATGCTTACTGTAATTAGCTGGGATTGTCCTTTGTATTATTTGCATTCCCATTCTCAAAAATTCAAATCATGCTATAAATGGTTGCTGAAATATGAGAGAACAGAATCAAAGGTCACTCCTGTTTACAACTTTAATACTGTCCTTTTCCATACAATAAATGGTAAGTAGACGTTTTGTTAAGATGTCTTTAAAAGTTTAGGCAGAATTCGATATATTTTAGGAAGATGGATTTTTTGTAATTAAGTAGAACTTCAGAAAAGGAAATCTCATACCTCAAAAGAACCCATCACATCTGGATTTGTGCATGAAACTGAACATGTTGTCTTCAATTATTATTATTCTACAGGATTACCATTTAAAGAAGAATATTTACCCATTTACTCTACTTTGTATGCCTGAGAATGACTCCTGGAGGTAATAGTCAAAGATCAGAGACCATCTGAGTTTTCTTACCCTTTTATTCCCTCACTGCTCCATGCTTCTGTGTTTGCTGATGATACTAAAATCGGGAGGGTAATATACACGGACTTAGACACTATAACATTACAAGAGGACCTGGATAAAATAGGGGAGTGGGCAACTATTTGGCAGATGAGGTTTAATGTTGATAAATGTAAAGTAATGCACTTTGGGGTTAAAAATAGGCAAGCGGAATACACAATGGGTACTCCACTAGGGAAGTCAGAAATGGAAAAAGACTTGGGGGTCATAGACCACAGATCGAATAATAGCTTGCAATGCCAGGCTGCTGTCAACAAAGCGAGTAGAGTACTGCCCTTTATTATAAAAGGAATGTACTGTAGAGACCAATCATTTTGCCACTTTATAGATCACTGGTTCGGCCTCATCTGGAGTGTGCGGTCCAGTTTTGGTCACCAATCCACAGAAAGGATGTCCTTGAGCTGGAAAGAGTCCAGAGAAGGGCAACTAAACTAATTAAGGGGGTGGAGGACCAAAGCTATGAGACATGGTTACTAAACTTAAATATGTTCACGCTGGAAGTGAGGAGATTAAGGGGGGACATGATTTTGATGTGCAAAGATGTTGGGGACTAGGGGCCACCACCTAAAACTGGTGGAGAAAAGATTTAAGCACAGGGTGTAGGGGCTTCTCAGTTAGAACGGTTAGGGTCTGGAACTCGCTGCCACAAGCAGTGGTATCTGCTGAGTGTTGAATCATTCAAAAAGCATTTGGACAATTTCCTCAGGGACCGTAACATACAGGTCCAATTTTTCGTCTGCGTTAGGCAACCAATTTAACCCCTTCATGACTGAGGCCTTTAATTTTTTGTACCCATGTTATATTCCACATTTTAGGCCTGAAAATTACTTAAAACCCCCCAACACTATATATTTTCTGAATGCCAAGACCCTATAGAATAAAATGGTGGTAGTTGCAAATTTTTATGTTGCGCAATATTAGCGCAACTCCTTATTAAACACCAATATTTAGTGAAAAATGTAATTAAATGCCCCAAAACACAACAAAATACCAATTTTTTTAAATTAAATATAAAAGATGAGGTTACAACGAGAAACGATACCCAACATGCCCAGGTTACAAATTGCGTGCATCCGTAAAATGGCGAAAAACCCCAGTACCCCAAAAAGTCCATAGACGCTTTAAAAGCCCCCACAGGTCATCAATTTAGAGATGCCCTAGAATTATTGATCTCACTCCGGCGTGCGCGGCGATACCCAACATGTGTAGCGCGTTCGTCGTTTTCATACGTAGGCGCACCCGACGCGTGTTTACGTGGCGACGTGCGTGCTCGCGGGGGCGGGGGGACTTTTAATTTTTTTTATTATATTAGATTTCTTTTATTTACATTTTAATTTAAACATTTTTTTTTTTTTACTTTCGTACACTGTACGTCGTCAGTCACGAAGGGGTTAATTACATGTGCATTAACAGGTGTGCATTAAAGCCAAACTCCAGGAAAAAGGGGATAATTTACACACTGCACGGGTTGTGCAAATTGGCACTAAAAAGCTGTATGTTATGTGCGGAGGGCCTCTACAGAATATTAAAAGCTTACCTTGCAGCATGCTGGCTCCTACATCTAAATCTTGGCTTCTGGGCACTGAGGAATGCGACTGTCAGGAACCAGATCTGAACCCAGGACCTCTACTGTAGCTGGCAGCGGTTCTACCTGCTGAGCCACCTTAGAACCTTGGATAGCTCCTTGCCTGATCTCCTGTGTAATCCTCAGTTAAACCTAGTTTCTGCTGAACCCTCAACTCCTTGCTCCTCCCTTGAACTTCCTATTTAAGCCATGCCTCTGCACTTCCTGTTTGCCAGATTATTGTGCTCCTGACATTATCTTGCTTCCTGCTCCCTCTGTGCTACAATCTGTTCATACTGCTACCCGTGTACCGACCTTTGGCTGCTGATTCACCGACTTCTCTCACCGTCTTCTGCTACATACCTGATACCTTTTTGGCTCCTGACCTCGTCTTGTTCGCTGATTACACTTCTGCATGCTCCTCCACTACTACTGTCTGCTTGTGTACCAAATCCGGCCTGTTATACATGAATTGCCTGCTGCTTCACCTACTTTACTCTGAGCCTGATCCCAGATTGTGACAGCGACTTGAGCAGTGAAGTGGTGTCTTTTATTTTTTTCCTGGAGTTTGGCTTTAAAGCACAGAAAAGGACCTGACTGGTGTGAATGGGCCCTTTCTGATTATGGATTGCTGAATTACTGTTTTTTTACATTTTTGCTCTGGGAAATTTCCAAATCATCTGCAGCCTAACAATAAATCCACACATTTTAGTAAATGTGCTGATTATTATACAGCATTTATAAAAAGCACTCTCTCTAAACCCACCCGAACAAAAAGGCACTGTTCAGATAGGATTCAAATTTTTAAAAAGACTTCCTTGCACACCTCTCCAATATTCACGAAGTACCTGCTCTACTATCAGTAGTGAAAATAGGCACTAAACACTATGGCTTGATACACACTGCCATGTTCTATGGGTGTGGTTTTCCATTACATTGACTGAGGTCGTGCCTGGCTATTGATCTACTTTGTATTTGAAATGCAACAGAATTATACCCAAGCAGCATGGGCACTGGATGCTCCTCTATCTTGCGAGTGTCTGAATGTAGCTGGAAAGGTAATTGGACTTTCAAATTATTCTTACTTTTTTTTTTTTTCCCCCTCCTGACCTTACAGGCATATTCCACTTCTTTTTTTTTTTGCATTTGAGTCTTCAAAGTATTGCAAAACTGGCCAGTGGATCGCAAGTGCAATGCACAGGCTCCTGCAGACTGTTCCTCCAGCCCCAGGTCCGTAGAAGGATACAGACCTTCAGTTATGGGGCTGGAGGAAGTTATCAATGGACTACAAATGCAATTATGCCACCACACTTGTACACCATTGAAAGCTATGAGTTCCACTGCTGCAATGGCAGACGGAACTTATTATTTTTTTTTTTTAACATTCTGATCTTGGGTGGCCGGCAAGGAGAGACGAGGAGAAACACAAGGTAAGTCTATGGACAGCGTGCACCCGCATGCAGACACCGTGGGACGTGAAAGGCCAGCAAGCACAGAGTCGCCGCTGGATCGGAAACCCGCAGCAGCGCTGGAGGGACATCTGAAAACGACTGGAAAGAAGATGGGATTAAGAGACATCATTTGAGGTAAGTGCTTACACTAACATTGGGGGAAGGGAAAAAAATATATACTTTAATGTCACTTTAAGCGTGGGACATTCCCTAATATATCATATCAAGACACCTGTGGAAATGCTTTATGTAGCATTTAGATGTAAATATTTGTAAACAAGAGTAAACTAAGACATGTCTACATGTGGACATGTCCTTGTTTACCCTTCCTTTCTGTAGTAGGGACTGTCACTCATCTCCTTCTCCAGAGCTGAGCAACTGCTTAGATAAGTATTTGATACACAATGAAACTGTGATGATAAAAGGCTAATTGAACTTTATCTGAGGGTTATGTATTCTCTTACTACAGATGTTTCTAGTTGCTGGATTTAGCCTTTCAATTCATTTAAAATCATGACTATTATTGTCTATCTATTGGATATCTTGGTATTCAAAATCTGAACTATCAGCGGAGACTTTGGCAGACTCCCGCTGCGGTGCAGGAGAGTGACTGCCAAGTCCAGTATATTTTTTATGATCATCCGAGGTCAACCTACGCACTTTTGGCAGACTCCTACCTACATTAATACGTGGAGAGACTGTTGTGCAGTTATCCATGAGAATTGATTGTGTCGTTGCATTTTGTTGCCAAACTCAATTTTGTACTATACATGTTGGATGCCTGTAAAGCACATTAGAAATACCTATGTCCAACAGAAGAGTTTTGTTATATGTCAACAGGTTACTCAGATGATAGGTACTCTTCAGGGAATTAACCTCTGTAGGGCCTTAACTATAATAGATGGTGTTTACAATTAATACATTCTAAATCAGTGCCACAATATTTAGGTTTCTAGAGCGTATTGTTCCTAAAATTACTGTATATTTACACATGCAGCTTGATGTGTTTATATACATATAATCTATATGACCACATTTATGCATTTTGAGTTCATAATTGCATAGATCAGATGGTCAACGTCAACAGTGCCATTTCATGATTTAAATTTTTCTACTACTTGTGTAATAAATGCATGTGATTTTATAGAAAGCTCATCCTTTTAGTTCCTTTCGCCTTTACCATTTTTCTGTTGTAGTCTCATTGGTTTCCTTTTTTGTTTGCTTTCGTATGTACCATGTCACGCCAGAATTTAGTTTTAGGTCCTAGTAATCACTTATTTTGTGTGATTGCAATATAAAATGTTTATCGTTAATTAACTACTAAAGATTTGCACTTCTTATTTTAGCATGTTTTTCTATTTAAAGCTTTTTCTATTCCACCTGATTCACAAATAGCTCCTTGTGGTTTTTTTTGGGTGTACAACTTAATTCTGTTTGTGATTTTGTGCGTAGTAAGCAAATACATTCCTTGCTCATTTTTCACGCTAATTCACAAATGAGTTTCAGGTGTTAAAATGGGTGTTTAGGGAAAAGTTGGGACAGCCCAGTTTTATCTGCAGAAAACAAGTGATATTTAGCTACTGACAAGTAAGATGGAGCCTTTATGGAATTTTAGGAAGAGTTTAGGGCCCACTAAGTTGGATCATTTGGGGGGGGGGGGGTCATAATAATTTGGCATTAAAAATGTGTCTGTATTGTGGTAAATATAAATATAACTTAAAGCGTATGTCTAGGCAAAGAAAAAAAACAAATATTTTGAGCATCTCTGCAATACATGCCAACTTCCCCATGTTTTATTTAAACATGCTTCAAGTGCAAAATATCTGTTAATGTGCCAGAAATATAGCGTGCTCCTAAATTCCTCTTTAACATGACAACACAGCTCTGAATTCCTAAGCATGTGGTGCTAGCCCTGCCTAGTTCATTTCATTCTCTCATCTCCCTTCCACCTCTGTATCTCCATAACCCTTCCTTGTGTCAGGGACTTACGCGGCGGCGGCGTCTAGCTCGCAGATCTCGGCCCCTCCTCCAGCTGCAACGTCACTCTCTCGGGCCGCCGATCGCAGACCTCTGTGTGTGTGTATATGTGTATATATATATATATTTCAGACTTCTGTTCCTTTTAAAAAATTTTTGTTTTTAAATTTAATTGATTCCTGTCATTCATGGCACTACCCGGATCCTCATACACCTTTTATGGCCAATAATGCATATAAGGCTTCAAAATGGGGACATTTAATTTTCTGAGTTCTACCCCCATAGACTTACATTGAGTTCTAAAGGTGCCCATACACCTTACGATTATCGGACGAAACTTTTCGTCCGATGATCGAACCGTCGTACGATTTTCGTACGACGGCCCCATCCTGCCCCGATTATCGCAAGGTTCAATCAGCGGTAGTTAGAAAAAAACACCTGGACGACTTGCGGTAATTGACCGCAATTATTTTCATTTGCGCATGCGCAGTGTTAATCGTACGACTTTTGACGGGGAAACGCCACCAACCATGCGAACATCGTACGATCAACCAAAGTTTTCAAACATGCTTGACCGTCAAAAGTCGTACGATTGTACAGTACTATCGGTCGGGCACTCTATTCACACGTTACGATTGTCGTACGAAAAGTCGATCGCATACGATTATCGTACGATAATCGTAAGGTGTATGGGCACCTTAAGTTCGAATTGGAACTTTTTCCATGTTCGAAAGGTCGAATTAGAACCGAACACGGGAGTGTTCGGCTCATCCCTACTTCTGACCGCGTGGGAGACGGGAGGCTGCACTTGGCGGTGTATCAGGTGAGTATTAAAAAAAGAAGAAAAATATTTTTTATGTCCCCGGATTTTATTTTTAAAAATGTCCCCTTACCTTACCCTGGTGGTCAGTGGGGGCTCCCCGGACGTGGGGGGGTCTGCTGTGGCCGCAGCTGCAGTGGCTCCCTCCCTCCGCCGCCTCTCTGCCACGTGCACCCGGCCGGCCAGCCAGCCTGCATCAGATGCGGCTCTGTACTAAGCGGCCGCTCGTTCCTCTGGAGGCCCCTGCTGGCGGCCCTCTACAGTGCCTAATTAGATCCAGCCAGCCCGGATTGCATCAGTATGGCAGCAGAGAGGCTCGGGGGGGGAATTGCCACCCTGCCTCCCGGCCCCGTCCGCTCCTGGTTACAGATATCCAGGGAATCGTGTATAATCGCAAGTAAGATATACTTTTTTGAGCCTGTGCTGGTTTTTTTTGCAAATTAACAGCTCAATTGCTGATTAGAAAAAAGACAAGTAAGAAGTTTGTTACCCATAATGCAATATATTTTTTTGAGAATAGGTTCATTTTAAGGGTGTTAAAATTATTTTATTTTTTTAAATTATGTGGTGCTATCAACTTCTCTGACAAAGTATTACCATTAAGGTTGTGCAATGTGGATAATGCAAAGAGGCAATGAGTTTCTGTCAGGTAAAATATGCCTCTTGTTTAACATATAGCTAGGCACCCCAGCATAAGACCCTCTAGAACCTTGGTTCTCAACTGGTGGGTCGCGACCCCGTGTTCAGTGGGTCGCCGCAAACCTTTCACTTTTCTAGGTGAGAGGCTCCTCAGCCTCGCACTAGCGCAGCGATGTCCGTTCTCGCGCTGAGCAGACATTAAGAATATGAAGCCTGGCACAGTGTCAGCTTGAGGTGCAGTGGGCTGGAGCTATGGCCGAGAGGGAGCTGGAATGCCATGTGTTCCATTGCAGTGCAATGGGTCGCAATGTAATTGCCAAGGACAAATGTGGGCCCTGAGGTTACGCAGGTTGAGAACCACTGCTCTAGAATGTCCTTATTTTCAGAAATCGGCATCACTGAAGAGGTATCTCCTTTCATCCTAACTGTGGGTATATGCTAACCTTGAGCTTGTACTGAATATATTATAAAGCAGGGAATCGAATATAATCTATGAGATGTAACCAAGACAATTTAATTCACCAATAGTTGTAATACTGCATGTATTTTCTCCCATTGAATTCAGCCTTTGTATTGACATTTCTCTCGACATTTTTTGCCTCTATATGAAGGCTTTCATCTTTTCTTTTTGTAATTCTCTACCCCTTTTTTGAAAATGTAATAGGTTGGCAATATATTCTGCAGTTTATAAGTCAATTTAAGTGAAAAATGTATCTAAACCAAGATACTGAAGTATCAAGATTCTCATGGTGGGTCCTTTCTAGGAGAGTAGTGGCTTTGTGAAGCTGGTTCTAATTAAAGTTATTTTCCAAAACGCTCTAATGACTTTGTCAATAAAAAGCAAACTGGGAATTAATCCAATTGATTTTAGTTGTGGGTTAACTTACACTGAGGGCTTTTGAATGTGCCTTTATTAGCAAAACCAGGTTTACTTTCCAATTACAATAGTACTTGGAAAGCTGGTAATAAGGTTATTGGCTCATGTAATAAACTGGACCTGAACTCAAGAAGTGAAAATTTGCTATCTTGTGGGGAATATCTAGAAATATTTATATGGTTAAGCAGTACTCTGAATGATTGACATTTTGTCTTTTAATCCGTCTCGAAAGTTAAGGTGCCCATACACCTTACGATTATCGGACGATTTTCGTATGCGATCGACTTTTCGTCCGATAATCGTATGTGTGCATTGCATTGTCCGAACGACATTACTTTACAATCGTACGACTTTTGACGGTCAAGCATGTTTGAAAACTTTGCTAGATCGTACAATTGTCGTAAGGTTGCTGGCGTTTCCGTCAAAAGTCGTACAATCTACACTGTGCTTGCGCTAACGAAAATACGGCAAATCAATTACCGCATTTCATCCAGGTGCTTTTCGTTAATTACGGCTAAATTAATCTTGCGATCATCAGGGCAGGATGGGGCTGCCGTACAAAAATCGTGACTATTGACTATTCGATCATCGTAAGGTGTATGGGCACCTTTAGCAGTGTACTTCCTGTGTCTTGCCCCTAATAGTTGTATCTGAGACATGTGAGATCATCTAAGGCATTGTGCCTCCCATTGCTCAGTGGATCTTTTGCTTTCTCCTGCTGCTCTTAAAATATTATCCCACCAATCAGCTCATCATCAGCAGGTCATCAGGGAGGCATCCTTGACATCGGGCAAAAGTCCTACCACCAAGATGGCCATTAGCACACAAAAACAGACTGCACAAGTTTTAGTAATTCAGTAATGGGGGAAAATAGTAGCTGTAGAGAACCTACAGACAATACTGATACGACTGTGTAAATAAGATGTGACTCCACACTAAACTGCCTAAATAAACTACCTAATAATGTCTCCACCTAGCAGCTGTACTCTTCTTTGTGCAGATAAACCTGGCCATAAACATATTGATACCTGCAGATTTTCTATGGTCAGATGGAAAAAGTGCAACAGATTCCTTCATCTACACTAAACTGTGTGAATGGAGGAATTTCCCGCTGGGCCAAGTTTCACTATCTTACTACGTCGGCCCTACTGGCTGTCAAAATACCTAAACAATCTGATTGGATGTAGGCATTGTTCAGGTATTTTGAGAGCCAGCTGGGCTGACTACCTAGACACTGAGGCTTGGCCCAGCGGGAGATTCCTCCATCCACACAGTTCAGCATAGATGGAGGAATCTGTTGCACGTTTTCCATCTGACCATAGAAAATCTATAGATTATCTGCAGGTGTATGGCCAGCTTAATAGTGTTTTCAATATGCCCAGTGCTTTTTTTTTACCTGAATAAAATGAATACATACCCTAATATTTGGGCCTGTTATTTTGTGTATATACACCCTAAGGGCCATTTCACATCAATTACGGTGCGTTCCAGAGCTGGAACACACTGTAATTTCACACTAAACTCCCCCCTTCATTCTGGAGCGGGAATGGCGGTGCATTGAAGTCAATAGCACAGCAGCCACGCCCCCTCGCCCGCAGTGCGATCGGACACGTGGCAAAACCTTGCCTGCATTCCGGTCCAGTGAGAATGCAAAAAATGCTGCATGCTCCATTTTTTTGCGTTCACACTGGACCAGAATGTAGGCAATGTTTTGCCATGCGTCCGATTTGTACTGCGGGTGGAGGGTGTTGCTGCAGTGCCATTGACTTAATTGAATGCACACCCCCTCCCGCCCCAAAATGGGGGGGAATTTGGTGTGCAATAACAGTGTGTTCCAGCAGTTACTGCTCTGGAACAGACCATAATTGGTGTGAACTTGCCCTAAAGCACATTCAAATTCAAGAAATTGCAAACATGCATTTGTGTCCTTTAACTACTTCAGGAACGCAGTAAACAGCAGTGTTAATTTTGATGGCAACTTTCAATTTAGTCTTAATTATAGTCTTTTGGCTAAAATATCAATTTAGTTTGAGTCGTATTTTAGTCATCTGAATAGTTTTAGTCTAATTTTAGTTGACTAAATCTCCAGTGGATTTTAGTCTACTAAATCTAATGGGTTTATTTTAGGGATGCACAGATACTTTTCGAGTACCAGTGCAGATACTTGGCATTTTCATGAACTACCAGGGTTGCAGCGGTTGCAGCCTGGACCTAGCTCTGGCACTCCACCACTGTCCTGAAATCATTAGTCTGTATTGCTTTAGAAAAACTGTCACATGACCATAAACAAAAATGTATCAGTACGCATACTTGTAAGTACTCGGCAAGTACCAGTACTCGTACTCGCAAAACTGGTATCTGTGCATCCCTTTATTTATAAAAACAAAATCGTACATTAAAACAGATGTACAAATCCCAGGAGCTCCGTATGCTCCTTACAAATCACAGCGGCCCCCTAATTTTTGAATTTTTCTCTAGTGTAGTCATGGAGCTCAAAAGTATCGGTACTTGTACCGAGTACTGTACTTTGTATCTGTGCAACCCTAGTTTATTTAAAGCAGTGGTCTCTGAGTCAATTGCGGCCTGCGAGCCGGTACTAAGTCAAGTATGTGGTCACGGACAGCATACCTGACTTACAGGAACAGCTACACGGTCTGCATCTGTGTCGGATGCAGACCGCTGAGCTGCTCCTGTTACCACCAGTAAGCTCCGGGCCAAAAAGGATGGATTAGTAAGACCTGCAGCAGATCTTACTAATCGTCACTAGATCACCAGGGATTGTGCCTGCTTAGAGCCTTCTCCCTGCAAAAAGGTAAGCAGGAGAGGAGGCTCTGTATTTTTATATGTGGGTGTGTGTGTATTTTTTATGTGTATTTAGGGTTGCAACAACTAATCGATTATAATCGATAATGAAAATCATTGGCAACGATTCTCATCATTGATTTTAGTTGCTTTTTGATTTAGCTGCTGCCATTTTCCTCACCGCTGGTGCTGGCTGCAGCGGTCTGTGTCCCTTTTAATGCCCGCTTTCTCTATAGACGCTCGATCACTTGTATCAGCATCTGTCACTGTCGTGTTCCGTCCCGAGATCCGCTGTGCCCGATGCGGCCGGGACCGGCACGGCTCTGACAGGAGATCAAAGGGAGTTCAGTATACGAACTCCCTTTTGAACTCGGTAGCAGCAATTGCCCAGTGATGTCACAGGAAACATGTGACCAGGAAATAGTGGGCGG
>NW_017309185.1:91145-91482 GCF_000935625.1 Nanorana parkeri | reverse complement strand
ACTCCTAGGCCTGGACCGGGGGCGCGCTGCGGGGCGAGGACGGCGTAGGAAGCTCCACTCGGGGGCCCGATTTGTGAAACGCGTAGATCGGACGCTGGAACCCTGAAAGCAGAGGAGAGTCGCGTTAGTACAGGAGAGTCAGCCAAGTCTTCCCACAAATCAGATCCCTGAAACCAGAGGATCACCATGAGGAGGAGTCAGATCAAGGGGGCGCTCCGGCCCACGAGATGTTCTGAAACGTCTATGGTGGGCGGGACCTCCCATAAGATGACCCGGGACAGGCGGGGAGGATCTGGAGTCCCTTAGGAAGGTCCAGGTGACAGATAAAAGGTACATT
>NW_017309185.1:89836-90992 GCF_000935625.1 Nanorana parkeri | reverse complement strand
CGTTGGTGAGGGGAATATAGAGTGGGAGGGGCTTCAGACGATTGTATCCGTCAGTCGTCGCCCTCCACCAATCACACGCCGGAGTGCGGGACGCGTCTGATTACCTTTCGTTGAGGCGCACGGCGCAGCCAGCAGTTCATAACTGGAGAAGCCGACTTCGGAAGACATGAGGTAGGAGGTGAACTGGTCCGGCTTCAGGGAGATAAAATCACAAGCCGGTCCCCATTATAGCCCCTCCTCTACCCAGCACGCCTAGTAATGTGGAAGGGCGGTACTAAGGGTGGTGGGGGCCCGTGGGGCTCTACCATCCACTCGGGGACACAGCAATTCAGAAACAGTCAGGACGTCCAAAAGCAGCCCAACTGAGGGGTGGACAACAGTCACCGGTCGGCCCACAAGTGGCAATGAACCATCTGCTACTCAGAGCTACCCGAAGGACCAAAAGAAGCAGATGAGAAGTCCCCTCCCCCCAGTCACGGGAGGCTGCCATTGACCTCTGAGGGTCAACCCGATGACCGGCACTGCCACGGGGGGAATGGCTCTACCTGAAGGAACACTGAGTCTGAGACAGTGAGAGGCCAGAAACTGAGGCATGCTGGGTAGACTTATGAAGCCAATGTGGTGACCTCCAACTGCCCGCCTGAGGGCCACGTGTAACCCTCTACACCCGTCTCTACATACTTCCATGCAGCTCAGGATATGCGGCCCCCTCTACAGGGACCGGATTCTCCTGTGTGCCACTGTCCCCACCTCCTGAAGGTGGCAGTATGACCCGACTGTTTCTGAATTCCTGTGTCCCCGAGTGGATGGTAGAGCTCAATGTCAGGCAACATCTGCCAAAGCGGAGAGTATCTCGGGATGTATATAACTGGAGATAGACGACCCAATCACAGTGTGGCCCCCAGAACCACATTATATTGACGGGGGAATCTCACAAGGAAATGTATTTATAGCCCGAGAACCATATGTAGACAATGAGACCCATCAGTGGGGGGGAGCATTGGGCTCACCAGTATAGGAAGGGGTCATCTACATGAGGAATGATGGAACTCAATGAGGGCCCATTGACACCTCCATGGCCAGGTAAAGGGTTGGGTCAAGGCAGCCCATTCATTATACCAGACCGGCCGCCATGGGGCTATTGTGGGGGGGAATG
>NW_017309185.1:87142-89607 GCF_000935625.1 Nanorana parkeri | reverse complement strand
GGCAGAACCGGCTACGGTTGCCCCCCCGGAGGTCACTTTGATTTCCCCCCCATAGACCCCGTTCCCCTCCCCCATCACTCACCGTCAGCTTCTTCCTCTTGCCGTACGAGGACCAGGGTTGGGGCTCCAGGATGAAGACCCCCCCCGGAGACAGGTGCCTGTAGATTCTCCGGAACATGCGTTTCAGCCCCTGGTCTCCCCAGTTGAGATGGACCCACTTGCTGATGCTGAGACACAAGACGACGTCGTATTCCGGCTGCTGCACCTCCACCAGCTCATCCCGCTCCACCACGTAGTTACCCTGCGAGGGGGGGAAGGGAGAGAGAAGAGTCATTTACAGAGGACGGGAAGATCTCAAAAGGAGGTTACATCTCACGTCTATGAGGAGGAGGCACCCCAGACCTTGGAGGGGATCGGGGGGGGGAACGCCCCATGTCCCTTCCTCCCTCCGTTGGGGGGGTTCTCATGATACAAATAGGGTTCTCGCTCCTCCCACTGAAGTCACCCCCCAACCTCCCCATCATAACTTTCAATGTCAAACTTTCGAGAAAGATCGGGCAAAGGATGACCCAGTCAGAGGCTTCCTCCCACCAGCCCCGTTCCCCATGAGTGGTGGCTTGTTGGGGGGTGTCAGCCATAAGGTGGTGACCCGCCAACTGCCCACCCGAGGGCCGCATGTAACCCGTCACACCCATGTCTTAGCATACGCGGGGCCCTCTCTCCCGGGAGACCGGAGAAGGTCCACCATGGAGTTCCCCAAGGCCTACAAGAAGCCGCCACAAGATCCAACGTCCCAACAACCAATCAAAACACAGATCTCCATTCTGGATTTAGAGACTTGGACACTTTGTTACTCAGAGGAGGTCCCATAAGGCATTGCAAGCCTGAGGGCCACAGGCAAGGCAGGAGCATAGGGGGTTTAACACCGCGGATGTCAACTGGTTAAAGAGACACTAGCTCCACCCCCTGAACATTTTCCAATGCCATTTGCCCCTCATCCCTTCGTAGTTTACCCCTCTGGCCTACAGATCTTCTATATTTATTTTCGATGGGTCTGGCGGAGGTCAGGCGGTGGCCATAGACCACTATAGGAACGGTCTGCTGCTGCAGAGAGCTCTGCTATGACATCACCGATGACATCACATCCCTTCCAATGTAAAACACAATGTAGGACATCCTACGGAGAGCCGTGTAGGGGGATCAGAAGCGGCCCCTGGGTCTTGGTGGCGGATGACGGCGCTGGCTCAAGTCTGACCAGAACCCGGAGAAAACCGCCATTTTCCCCCAAAGGGTCCGCATGGGACTCAAGTGGTTCAAAACTGAGGCGGTAGATCCTGGGACTACTGAGAGGAGGACAATCGGCGTCACCTCACCCCGTACATTGTCCCCCATGAACTGCCCGAACTACGTGACCCCGAAATTCATATCCAACTGCAGCCAATACAAGTAGCTGAATCTGTCTGGGTATTAGCTCCCCTGGGCGGGGGCGGCGCTATGAGCCAATCAGGCTTTGCCATAGAGCACATGTGCTGACAGAAGGGGAGAGCAGAGTTACGTCTCAGTTCCTTCACAGTCACTGCACTGGAGGATCGGGTTGTACTGTCCCGGCAGGGACTCGTGGACAGCCCCGGGCGGCTGGAGTCACAACGTTACGCAGGACTCCTATGTGACAGAGCTGATTGGCCCAGAGCGGTCACATGGAGCGGGTCACATGCCAGGAAGTATCGGGCGAGTTCTGTGCTTTAGGTGAATATAATACAAGTTATAACACACAGGCCTGAGGACGGAGGTCAGATATAAGACTGGAGGGAAGGACGGAGGTCAGATAGAAGACTGAAGGAGAGGACGGAGGTCAGATATAAGACTGGAGGGAAGGACGGAGGTCAGATAGAAGACTGAAGGGGAGGACAGAAGACTGAAGGGGAGGACAGAGGTCACATAGGAGGCTGAAGGGGAGGACTGGTGCAACATTGTACAACACATTCTATATAATGGGAATGAGATTGGGGGAGGAGCCTCTGTCTCAGTGAATTCCCCTAGTTTCCTGTTGTGATGTCAGAGGGAGGGACGGGAGGAATCTCCCCAATGACGGGTTTCCTTCTATAAAACTAGAAACAATAACATTTAGGCCGCCGTTGCGCTTTGTTGCGCTCCGACACCTGCTCGCTGGCTGTGTGCGCACACGTGTGTGTAGCCGCTCTGTGCGGGAAGCGTGTTCACTCGGCGCTCCCGGCACAGTGACGGTTTACGAGTGTCAGCTCCCGGTCATGTGACCCAGTCATAGCCAATCACATGATCAGGAATTCCTCCTCCATGCATTGGGATAAGAACTGAACATATACCCTCAGTGCGCGCACACGTCACTACCCGGAGGAGTGTAGCGTGTTTCCGGGGTACACCCCTCCCCCTTGGGGTACACTCCCCCCCCCCTCCCCCGGGCTACAAAACAAATAGAATCATACATG
>NW_017309185.1:86173-86451 GCF_000935625.1 Nanorana parkeri | reverse complement strand
CGGAAGGGACATACATCTGTGACCTGCATCATACACACGCATGTAGGAGTATAAGACTGACTACAAGTGTGGACAGATCCCCGGAGCCGGGTCACCGGCGCTCCCATCCCATCTGATACATGGGGCCCGGCCCTCCTCCAGCTGTGGTGGAACTACAAGTCCCATGAGGCATTGCAAGACTGACAGGCACAGGTATGACTCCCAGAGACACGATGGGGTTTGTAGTCAATGCACAGCTGGAGGGCCGGAGCTGCCCACCCCAGGTATACATCTAGACC
>NW_017309185.1:71212-79958 GCF_000935625.1 Nanorana parkeri | reverse complement strand
TGTTATATGTGGGGGTGCGCTGGCTCCTGGGGTACACGCCGCCGATCTCTCCCCGTGTCTGACCCTCGCACATCGCCGGCCCTTCCTGGAGGTCAGATTATGAACAATGAGAGTTGATTTGGACTTCCTCCCCGCCTGTGGCCCCCCTTGTTGTGTCAGATTAATGTCGCCGTCTCTGTCCCCGCTGGGAAGATTCACTCTGCCCCCCTATGAGTCCTGGTGACCGTTGTCACTAGTACAGGAAGTGACGGCAAATCAGAGTTGTCACCAGGACGTGACTAGAGTGGAAATCTTCCAGTGGGGACTCCCGTCCCACAAAGAGGAGGATTTCCCCCGCGCTCTCCTCTTACTTCCTGTTGTATTTCTCCTCCTGGTTCCATTGGTCATCCTTTACACTGCTTAGCGCTACTCATTAAAAGTCCCCCCCCCTGCACAGTTCAGGACCAGCTTCCCCATGTGCTCAGTGCCATGTGACCAGGAAGTCACATGACAAAGGGGAAGCAGGATCCCGCTTCCTGACAGTGTGCAGTGCAGTAGGTTTAGGAAGGTAGATGGGACTCCACGGTCACCAATGAACTTTTTTTGGGCCCCTTGTCCAGCCCGAGCGTGGTCCAGGGGCCTATATGATGAACCTGAAGGGAACCTTTCCCGAGAGAGCCATAGGGGCCACCACTGCCGACTCTGGCCTCAGTGCTTCGGGTTGCCGGAACTTCAACGGGCAGAGGATCCAACCTCAGTCTGGCTTTCCCGATCATCATACCGGTTCCAGAACCGTAACCCAGAGAGCCGGCATAGTAGATGGGCCACTGTTTCAGAAGGAGGTCCGCTATGGCACCGCCCACGTTCCTCTAAGGAAAGGTTCTGCTGTAGGCAAGACCTGCCAAAAATGTGATGTCGGTGGCAGGAGGACAATGTAGGTATGAATCCAATGGCGGCTTCTCAAAGTGGACCGGTTGCCATACACACTGTTTAAGCCAGGGGTAGCCAAATTCCGGCCCTCCAGCTGTGGTGAAACTACAAATCCCATGATGCATCTCTCTCCGGGAGTCGTGGCTGCGAGACTCTTGCAATGCCTCACGGGATTTGTAGTTCCACCACAGCTGGAGGGCCGGAGTTTGGCTACCCCCTGGCTTAAGCCAACTCATACAAGGCAGCAGAACCCATCGGGTACGCCTGGACAAGATCAGCTTTGGCTTGCCAAGTGCACCCCAAGATGAGGGGGCCCCCCAGGACAAATTGAGGACACCTTCAGGGGCCCGCTGCTGCTTAGTGATGGCCCTCTTATAGCGTTCTGACAACAGGTCCACTTTAAAGCTCTGAAGGACTCTCATTTGAGATCTCAATGAGGTTCACAACTCTCGAGTCGCCGAGTCTCATTCCTCTCGTTTCATGAAACAGAGGTGGGACTAAGACCTCCACGGCAGGTTAGAGCCGGGAAGGTCTTGTCCCATAAGCCCACAGGTGATTGAACTTGCCACCATCCACCCAACACCGTAATGTGTTTAGGTGGACCACTACAACAGGATCTGGACCCATAAAAGTCATGTGACCATACAGAAAATGTCGTCCCCCCCCCATCCCCGTCTCACCTTGACGAACGTCACGTTGTGCGGGAAGACGCAGTTCTCGTCTTTGCTCCTCTTCCCTGCCTCAGTTGGCAGAACCGGAGCAGCGATGGGGCCCCGCATGGCAGCCAGTGCCGCGGGGTAGCTGCCACCACCGCCTTTCTCGTACTCCGAGAGATAATGTCTTATGTTCTGCCGGGCGGCTCGAATCAACGACCCGTCAATGTCCAGACCCACTATGAGCGAGGGTCTCAGATGCTGTGCCACACATAGGGTCAGATGGCCAACGTTGCAGCCAATGTCCAACACCGTCTTGCCCCCGAACCACTCGGGCCTCAGAGCCCGCATGCGGGGATCGTCCGTCCGGCAAGGGTTCCGGTATCCGTAGTACCGGCAGTAATTCCCGTACTGGAAGCGGCTCTTCTCTTTGCCCTTGGGCCCAGAACAGGGCAGCTTGGAGGCCACCACCATACTGCCTTGAGGCTTGGCGGTGGTGACCACACTGGCCAAAGTCTTGCCTTTCTCGGGACTCCCCTGCCTCCCTTCCGACTTGCTGGATGTCCTCCTCCTCTTGCGGTGCCTCGTGCCTGACGTACACGTGCCGCTGGCCGTCGCCCCATCGGGTCCTTCGTTGTCCAGGGAGGGCAAAGGGACGACGTCATCGCGGCAATTAATGGCAGTGTTGAGTTCGTATGGCCGTAGCTCCTCAGGCGTCGGTTCGACCTCTTCGACCAGCCCCACCGTCCCCTTGGTGGGTACGTCCGTGGACGGGTGATGCCGATGGCGGCGCCTTTTTCTACCGCTCTTGAGCGGGGAGAGGAGGAGCTCCACGTCGCTGGCATCGGTGTTAAGGCTCAGTGGGTCGGTAATGTCCTTGGGGATCAAAATCTCCACGGGGTCGCGGTTGCGAGGAGGAAGCGGCGAAGACTTTGGGGTCTCGGCGTTGATGGTCCGGTTGACATCCTCGTCTAGCAAGCTGTTGAGGTTGAGCGGGTCAAAGATGTTGCCCCCGAGGTGGAAGTTGGAAGGCAGGACGGGATCGCAGTCCGAGTTGACCCGCCTCCGCCGCTTGAATGGCAGCGGGTGCTTGAAGCCCACGTTGAAGCTGTTCCTCCTCTTCCCCTGGAAGCCGTTCTTCGGCACGCGAGGCGGCAGCTGCGGCTCCGCGCCCTCCTTCGCGAGTTTGACGTCTGGCTGCGGGGGAGGGACAGCGGGCGGAGCCATGGTAGTAGTTTCCCCATCTTTAGGGGCAGTTTCGACAGGCTGCTGCAAGGCCTCCGGGGAAGACGCCATTTCTAACAGGACCTGCATGGGTGCGTCAAGGGGAGGCTGTGAAGGAGACGTGGGGCAACCGTGGCTACGTATCCCACATCCTTGGCCAGGGGCCCCTCCAGAGCCCAACCCCTGAGCTGTCAGGCTTCTAAAGAGGTGGGATTTCAAAAGCCCCTCCCACTTCTTAAAGGGCACTTCCTTTCTTTAGACGAGCAGTCAGTCAGTGGGCGTTGCCTGTAAAGAGAAGTGATAAATTATGCATGAGGTAGGTGGTGAAAGAAGTTGCTGCCCCTCCTCCCCTTAGTAGCTTTTTTTTTCTTGCTCACCCCGGAGACCAATAGCTGCTCTACCTTCCCCTCGCGAGCTGGGCGCATGCGCGCCTTCGACCACACCCACTCGCAGCACACACTACAGTCCAGCGGAGAGCGAGAGAGTCTGTGTGGGACTTCACGTCGTGCGCGCCTTTATATAGACATCCCGTGCTCCGCCCAGCTGACCACCTCCTTCTGGCGCGTCATCCGCCTCCACGCCCCTTGGCTTGCCGAGTTTTCGTCACGTGACGCGGATGGACGGGCGACGGTGACCAATGAGAAAGCGGATGAGGTGAACACCGCCCCCTACCGCCTGTCCAATCACTCATGTCAACATGGCTATAGGCGGTCTGACGATCGCCTGACAAGTTACCGATTGTGGTGGCGGCCGAGGCACGGAGCAGCCGCCCTTCCTTGCTGTAGATGAGGTTGTTTGACGTTTACTGAGGAGGGAGATGAGGCAAAAGCGGGAAAAATCACCTCACACGTGCATAAAGTCCGTTATCAGGCGGCTGGGACACCTACTATGAGGACAGGGGTCCTGCGCGGGTTGCGGGGCATGCCGGGAGATGTAGTCGACAGGCCCCGCCCTCTGCGTGGACGTTCTGGTGGCGTCGCTGAGTTCTCTGTAAAATGGCGGCGAGAGAGCCCGGGACCCCGGAGACCCCTGAGCGGGCTATGTGTGAGGGGGCGGTGAGCGGGCACTCCCGACTGTGATCGCTCCAGGAAACCAATGGGCGCTCGCCTCTCAATCGGGAATCTGGTTGCCTCGGGTTACCTCAGCGGCTCGACCAACCAGATAGCCTCGTACACCCCCTGAGCGGCCCACATACCGCCCTGTGCATAGTACATACCGCACACTTCCTGGCCGAGCTCCATATCCTGTACATCCTGTGTGCACCGTGTATATATCTATATACCCATAACGTCCTATATACACCCTGTGTGCACCATATATATCCATACCGTCCTATATATACCCATAACGACCTATATACACCCTGTGTGCACCATATATACCCATACCGTTCTGTATACACCATATATACCCATACCATCCTATATACACCCTGTGTGACCATATATACTCAAACTGTCCTATATACACCCTGTGTGCACCATATATACCCATACTGTCCTATATACACCCTGTGTGACCATATATACTCATACTGTCCTATATACACCCTGTGTGCACCATATATACCCATACCGTCCTATATACACCCTCTGTGCACCATATATACGCATACTGTCCTATATACACCCTGTGTGCACCATATATACCCATACTGTCCTATATACACCCTGTGTACACCATATATACCCATACCGTCCTATATACACCCTGTGTGCACCATATATACCCATACCGTCCTATATATACCCATACCGACCTATATACACCCTGTGTGCACCATATATACCCATACCGTCCTATATACACCCTGTGTGCACCATATATTCCCATACCGTCCTATATACACCCTGTGTGCACCATATATTCCCATACCGTCCTATATACACCCTGTGTGCACCATATATTCCCATACCGTCCTATATACACCCTGTGTGCACCATATATTCCCATACCGTCCTATATACACCCTGTGTGCACCATATATTCCCATACCGTCCTATATACACCCTGTGTGCACCATATATTCCCATACCGTCCTATATACACCCTGTGTGCACCATATATTCCCATACCGTCCTATATACACCCTGTGTGCACCATATATTCCCATACCGTCCTATATACACCCTGTGTGCACCATATATTCCCATACCGTCCTATATACACCCTGTGTGCACCATATATTCCCATACCGTCCTATATACACCCTGTGTGCACCATATATTCCCATACCGTCCTATATACACCCTGTGTGCACCATATATTCCCATACCGTCCTATATACACCCTGTGTGCACCATATATTCCCATACCGTCCTATATACACCCTGTGTGCACCATATATTCCCATACCGTCCTATATACACCCTGTGTGCACCATATATTCCCATACCGTCCTATATACACCCTGTGTGCACCATATATTCCCATACCGTCCTATATACACCCTGTGTGCACCATATATTCCCATACCGTCCTATATACACCCTGTGTGCACCATATATTCCCATACCGTCCTATATACACCCTGTGTGCACCATATATTCCCATACCGTCCTATATACACCCTGTGTGCACCATATATTCCCATACCGTCCTATATACACCCTGTGTGCACCATATATTCCCATACCGTCCTATATACACCCTGTGTGCACCATATATTCCCATACCGTCCTATATACACCCTGTGTGCACCATATATTCCCATACCGTCCTATATACACCCTGTGTGCACCATATATTCCCATACCGTCCTATATACACCCTGTGTGCACCATATATTCCCATACCGTCCTATATACACCCTGTGTGCACCATATATTCCCATACCGTCCTATATACACCCTGTGTGCACCATATATTCCCATACCGTCCTATATACACCCTGTGTGCACCATATATTCCCATACCGTCCTATATACACCCTGTGTGCACCATATATTCCCATACCGTCCTATATACACCCTGTGTGCACCATATATTCCCATACCGTCCTATATACACCCTGTGTGCACCATATATTCCCATACCGTCCTATATACACCCTGTGTGCACCATATATTCCCATACCGTCCTATATACACCCTGTGTGCACCATATATTCCCATACCGTCCTATATACACCCTGTGTGCACCATATATTCCCATACCGTCCTATATACACCCTGTGTGCACCATATATTCCCATACCGTCCTATATACACCCTGTGTGCACCATATATTCCCATACCGTCCTATATACACCCTGTGTGCACCATATATTCCCATACCGTCCTATATACACCCTGTGTGCACCATATATTCCCATACCGTCCTATATACACCCTGTGTGCACCATATATTCCCATACCGTCCTATATACACCCTGTGTGCACCATATATTCCCATACCGTCCTATATACACCCTGTGTGCACCATATATTCCCATACCGTCCTATATACACCCTGTGTGCACCATATATTCCCATACCGTCCTATATACACCCTGTGTGCACCATATATTCCCATACCGTCCTATATACACCCTGTGTGCACCATATATTCCCATACCGTCCTATATACACCCTGTGTGCACCATATATTCCCATACCGTCCTATATACACCCTGTGTGCACCATATATTCCCATACCGTCCTATATACACCCTGTGTGCACCATATATTCCCATACCGTCCTATATACACCCTGTGTGCACCATATATTCCCATACCGTCCTATATACACCCTGTGTGCACCATATATTCCCATACCGTCCTATATACACCCTGTGTGCACCATATATTCCCATACCGTCCTATATACACCCTGTGTGCACCATATATTCCCATACCGTCCTATATACACCCTGTGTGCACCATATATTCCCATACCGTCCTATATACACCCTGTGTGCACCATATATTCCCATACCGTCCTATATACACCCTGTGTGCACCATATATTCCCATACCGTCCTATATACACCCTGTGTGCACCATATATTCCCATACCGTCCTATATACACCCTGTGTGCACCATATATTCCCATACCGTCCTATATACACCCTGTGTGCACCATATATTCCCATACCGTCCTATATACACCCTGTGTGCACCATATATTCCCATACCGTCCTATATACACCCTGTGTGCACCATATATTCCCATACCGTCCTATATACACCCTGTGTGCACCATATATTCCCATACCGTCCTATATACACCCTGTGTGCACCATATATTCCCATACCGTCCTATATACACCCTGTGTGCACCATATATTCCCATACCGTCCTATATACACCCTGTGTGCACCATATATTCCCATACCGTCCTATATACACCCTGTGTGCACCATATATTCCCATACCGTCCTATATACACCCTGTGTGCACCATATATTCCCATACCGTCCTATATACACCCTGTGTGCACCATATATTCCCATACCGTCCTATATACACCCTGTGTGCACCATATATTCCCATACCGTCCTATATACACCCTGTGTGCACCATATATTCCCATACCGTCCTATATACACCCTGTGTGCACCATATATTCCCATACCGTCCTATATACACCCTGTGTGCACCATATATTCCCATACCGTCCTATATACACCCTGTGTGCACCATATATTCCCATACCGTCCTATATACACCCTGTGTGCACCATATATTCCCATACCGTCCTATATACACCCTGTGTGCACCATATATTCCCATACCGTCCTATATACACCCTGTGTGCACCATATATTCCCATACCGTCCTATATACACCCTGTGTGCACCATATATTCCCATACCGTCCTATATACACCCTGTGTGCACCATATATTCCCATACCGTCCTATATACACCCTGTGTGCACCATATATTCCCATACCGTCCTATATACACCCTGTGTGCACCATATATTCCCATACCGTCCTATATACACCCTGTGTGCACCATATATTCCCATACCGTCCTATATACACCCTGTGTGCACCATATATTCCCATACCGTCCTATATACACCCTGTGTGCACCATATATTCCCATACCGTCCTATATACACCCTGTGTGCACCATATATTCCCATACCGTCCTATATACACCCTGTGTGCACCATATATTCCCATACCGTCCTATATACACCCTGTGTGCACCATATATTCCCATACCGTCCTATATACACCCTGTGTGCACCATATATTCCCATACCGTCCTATATACACCCTGTGTGCACCATATATTCCCATACCGTCCTATATACACCCTGTGTGCACCATATATTCCCATACCGTCCTATATACACCCTGTGTGCACCATATATTCCCATACCGTCCTATATACACCCTGTGTGCACCATATATTCCCATACCGTCCTATATACACCCTGTGTGCACCATATATTCCCATACCGTC
This sequence comes from Nanorana parkeri, assembly GCF_000935625.1. Lineage (NCBI taxonomy): Eukaryota > Metazoa > Chordata > Amphibia > Anura > Dicroglossidae > Nanorana > Nanorana parkeri. Next base: position 71,773 of record NW_017309185.1, on the reverse strand, counting down.
CTATATACACCCTGTGTGCACCATATATTCCCATACCGTCCTATATACACCCTGTGTGCACCATATATTCCCATACCGTCCTATATACACCCTGTGTGCACCATATATTCCCATACCGTCCTATATACACCCTGTGTGCACCATATATTCCCATACCGTCCTATATACACCCTGTGTGCACCATATATTCCCATACCGTCCTATATACACCCTGTGTGCACCTTATATACCCATACCGTCCTATATACATCATGTGTAACTCTCTCCATCTGTATGTAGTATGATATGTATCCTCTGTGTAGTACTCCACAGAGCTCCCTTGTGTCACATGGACAGACATCCTCCAGGTGATTCCTGTATGATGTGTGGCCTCCAAAATCCAGACCAGACCCCGATCCCAGATAGAGGTCTGGTGTGGATTTTGGCCAGGAACCCCATGCAAAAACTCATCAGAGCCCCCCTTCTCATCAGAGCCCCCCTTCACATCAGAGGCCCCCCTTCACATCAGAGCCCCCCCTTCTCATGAGAGCCCCCCTTCACATCAGAGCCCCCATCACATCA
>NW_017309185.1:68211-70608 GCF_000935625.1 Nanorana parkeri | reverse complement strand
CCTTTGCACCATGGAAAGGCATGAGGCTGTGCAAAAAAATTTTGAGGTACCCGTGAGAAAGCCAGATGGCACCCTGGTTGAGAAAGGCTGTCATAGAGAGGCACAGAGACCCAGTGATGGCATCACCGGGCCCAAAATAAGGTATTTCATGAAAATGAAAGATTTTATATAGAAATGTCTTCGTCATGTTGATGGGGGAGGGGGATAAAACAGTAATTGTGCATTAAACTCTGCGGAATCATTTCCTCTCCATGTCTGTTCCCTGCAGAGGCCGAGGTTCCTATAGACGGGGCGCCCAAACTTTTACACCTGACCGTCATTGTGGAGGTCACCTGGAGGTCATAATACCTGACCTCACCTGCAATCTGTGGAGTCAGTTTTTACCTTCACGTATGTTTAGTAGACGGTCTCATGGTGTGTAGACAGGGCCTCTTTACGTATGTTTTCTCCCGGGTTCCAGGAACTCCCGGTCGCTTCCGTTCTCCATCGACGTGATGAGTGTGATCTGAGCTCCCTCCGAGGTCTCCGTAACGCACAACAATATGATCTGCGTTACAGAAACTCTGCATCCAGGACGTCAGGCAGGAAATACAGACCGCAGAGCACTGTGAGGAGCGCCGCCAATGACCCTCCTTCATCGCGCACATATCACCGCAACACGTCAGTGGGAACAGGCACTATTCTACATGGCTGGTGAGGCTCAGTGGTCACATGTACACTATATTGCCAAAATTATTGGGCCCCTCCCCCTCCCAATCATGTGACTCAGGTCCTCCAATCCCCTCCATGGCCCCCGGTGTATAGAATGAGGCACCTCGGCATGCAGACGCTTCTACAGACATCATGTTCTGTACGGACGGTGAGGCTCAGTGGTCACATGTATGTGTGTGTTCTGCTCGGACGGTGGGGCTCAGTGGTCACATGTATGTATGTGTTCTGTACGGACGGTGAGGCTCAGTGGTCACATGTATGTGTGTGTTCTGCACGGACGGTGCACGGTGTGGAGATTCGTAGATCTTTATTGCACACAGTGTGGAATGCAGTGAGATGGGACTTGTCTGGACGGGCCCCGGGGAGATCCCGGCATCCCTCCTTCGGGTGTGTGCTCTGTGAATGCGCTGTGCCCCTGCCAGCTGCTGTCTGGGGCACTGCGCATAAAGCACCATTATCTGTGTGTGTGTGTTAACTGAGGAGGTGTCAGATGGGCCCTGACGGCTGGATTACATGAGAGCGTGTCATGCCAGGGAATGTTTCTAAAAGGCAAACAGCTGAAACACACAATTGAAATACAGTCACAGGAGCTGAGTTTTCCTGCTGAAAGATTTGTATTTCTGTCCATCCAGTCCTGAGATTGACACAGCTCCGCAGCACTGCCAGCCTGACCTTTCTCAGCTCCAGTTTAACTGCTTCCCGGCCAGCTGGGAGCTTCCTGGATGTAAGCGGGCATCTAAAACCGCCCCCCACTCAGGCGTGCTGCTTATCCCCAAGCAGAGGCAAGCACCAGTGCTGCCGCTCATCCCCAAGCAGAGGCAAGCACCAGTAGTGCCGCTCATCCCCAAGCAGAGGCAAGCACCAGCAGTGGCGCTCATCCCCAAGCAGAGGCAAGCACCAGCAGTGGCGCTCATCCCCAAGCAGAGGCAAGCACCAGTAGTGGCGCTCATCCCCAAGCAGAGGTAAGCTCTAGTAGTACCGCTCATCCCCAAGCAGAGGTAAGCACTAGTAGTGCAGCTCATCCCCAAGCAGAGGCAAGCACCAGTAGTGCCGCTCAACCCCAAGCAGACGCAAGCACCTGTAGTGCCGCTCATCCCCAAGCAGAGGCAAGCACCAGTAGTGCCGCTCATCCGCAAGCAGAGGCAAGCACCAGTACTGCCGCTCATCCGCAAGCAGAGGCAAGCACCAGTAGTGCCGCTCATCCGCAAGCAGAGGCAAGCACCAGTAGTGCCGCTCATCCGCAAGCAGAGGCAAGCATTAGTAGTGCCGCTCATCCGCAAGCAGAGGCAAGCACCAGTGCTGCCGCTCATCCCCAAGCAGAGGTAAGCACCAGTAGTGGCGTTCATCCCCAAGCAGAGGTAAGCACCAGTAGTGGCGTTCATCCCCAAGCAGAGGTAAGCACCAGTAGTACCGCTCATCCCCAAGCAGAGGTAAGCACCAGTAGTGCCGGTTATCCTCAAGCAGCGGTAAGCACCAGTAGTGCCGGTTATCCTCAAGCAGAGGTAAGCACTAGTAGTGCCGCTCATCCCTAAGCAGAGGCAAGCACCAGTAGTGCCGTTCATCCCCAAGCAGACGCAAGCACCAGTAGTTGGGTGATCCAACATCAGCCATGAAGAATTAGACCCCAAAGAGCCCATGCTAGTGTACCAGAGGCACTTTCACATCTTGTGGCTACTCTCAAATTCT